>NW_017729007.1:1289623-1301049 GCF_001723915.1 Gavialis gangeticus | reverse complement strand
TATCACCCTGAAACTTGGTAAGCTTCATGCCCTCAGAAGCAGCTACCATTCCTGCAAGTTTCATCCAAATCAGTCCAGAAATGACAAAGTTATAGGTTGTGTTGATCTTCCCCATTATAGCTTATGGGCGAAACGTCGAAACAGCGTTGAAATAGCGAAAGTGTTTCGACGAAACAAAACAGAGTAGCAGTTTCAAATTAAAATGAAATTCAAAACGAAACACTGTTCCGTCAAAATGCAATGCTGCCGTTTCGCACAGCCCTAACCCAGATCAACTCCTCCCCTTTGGCCAGCTGACCTAACTCTGCTCTCAGGGCCCGGGTGTTGCTAATTCCTCCCACCAGCCATTCAGTGTCCTGGTGGTAGTTGCCTGCAGGCTCAGCCTGGCAGGAGACAAGTCCATAACTCAGGGGCAGTCGGCTCTCATTAGGCAGTCTCTCTGCAGCATGCAGCTTGTCCCTTTTGGCTAAGCTAGATGTTCCTCCTGGCAGGTGGGAGCTTCTCCTGGCAGGTGGGAGCCTTGGTTGGTTCAGCCAAGGCTGCTCTTTGCTGCAGGTAATCATTCCCTCTCCAGCCACAAAGGGTGCATACACACATTCTAAGTCCACTAAAAATAATGCAACTTAATTAAGTAGACTAAACTAAGCTGACTTAATTTAAGCCATGTCGGGGCATACACACACACAGCTCCTTGACATGGCGGCAGCCGTCTTGTGAGCTAAATCAACTAACTTAAGTAATGCAACTCAAGATAATACATCTCCAAGATGTATTATCTTACGCCACATTGAAAGCAACTCTGTTCCACATTCATGTATACACTCTGACAGTTAAGTCAACTTAAAAAAGTTAAGTTGGCTTAACTTAAGTTGACAGTTAAGTTGGATTGTGCAAAGTTAATTACTGTAGTGTTTTCTGTTTGGTCCTTGGCAGGAAAGAGGTCAGATGAGAATTCCATTGGCTGCTAGTAGCATTCGAATCTATAGGACAGTCTAAGGTGAGATTTAAAGAATTAATAGTTATTATTTATTAACTAGAAAATTGCCCATCAGGAACGATGGGGAGGAGAGGGGCAGCAGGGATGGGTAGATGCATGATTTTTAAAGGGTGGGTACAGAATGTGCAGTACATTTTTCTCCAATTCAAGAGAAGCTAGATGCTTTACTAGTACGCTTAGGAGCTAGCACTATATTATTCAGTTTAAGATCAGAGCACAAACAAATATAACTATTGGAATGTGCATTGATTTGCTGGTTTATATATAAAAGCTAAAAAAAATAACAAACTAGGCAAAAATAGTCAGAATAGTCAAAAGATATTGTGTTGTTAGTCCTATAGTCATTATATTAAATGTCTGTCTCCTACTCAGATTCACAAAACAAAATCTAGCTTTCTCAAGTATCTTGCCAATAGTTCATTGTCAATCATTTTTACATCTGAGTTAATATTACCACGTCTGAGATAAGGTTTATCACTAGAGATAAAGTCTGCTGGGCTGTGATATAGAAGAGAGAGACATTACCAGGAATAGCTAACAAATAGCAACATTGCCTCCCTTCTGACCCAGCCTCAGGCCCCTACTTTCCCTTAGTGGTCTAGCAATTAAGCCAGAGCATCTGTATCCTGGTCCCTTGCATCCTGCCATCTTCTCCCCCCTGGATCTGCCCTGTAAAAAATCAGGAAGTAAAATAGCAGCCTTTTGAAATCCTTGGTTATACTCTTAGCTTTGATTATGAAGCGTTGTCTCAAAATAGTTTGAGCAGTGGTCAGTTAAGGACAAGATTGCAAAGCATATTGGCTTCACTAGTTTATTTTCAAAGGCAATTGTGACTGAACATTTCAAACCTGGATCTACTGTACGAAAGGCCTGGCTTTTATTCCCAGCTCTTTCTAATTCTAATTTGTATACCAGGAGGAGTAATACCTGACTGACTTCCAGGGGCAGATCCAGACTTTCCCAAAGGGAGTGTAGGTGCAGCGCCCTGCACTGCAGGGATGGCTGCACCCCCAGCTCCCTACCTCCTCCCCCTCCCCCACTGATGTGGGCAGACCACCCTTGGGAGCCTCCAGGGATTTTTTAAAAGTCCCTAAGGCAGACGAAAATCCCCACTCTTCTTCTTCGCTGCCTTGGAGGTGGAGGGAGCTTCAAAGCTGGTCTTGCCTGCTCTAGCCAGGATGCATAGGGGCTGGGCTTAGCAACAGCAAAAGCAGCAGCAATGGGTGGGAAGGGTGGGTGCCCACCCTTCCCAGATCCCTGGGAGCAGGCACAGTGAGGGAGAACCACCCCCATCTCCCAATTGCTCCTGCCACTGTCATTATTCCCATCTGAGCCCACAAAAACTGTCTGGAGCAGGCAGGAATGGCATTGAAGCTTACCCCACCCCCAGGGAAAGCAGTAACTGGCAGGTGGGGAGCAGAGGAAAGGGAGCAGAGGACGTGCCTTTGAGCACAGAAGGGAAGGAGGTGATTCTTCCCTGTTTTGGTACCCATAGACTCCCGTGATGAGGTCCAGTCTGAAAGGGGGTGGGGGTGTAGCCGCGCCACTGCACCCCTTATGGATCTGTCTCTGGTGATTACTATGGTAGATTATGAAGCTTTTTCTAGCTGCCTTTTCCCTACAAGTCTTACGCCTAAAACTGCATGAAGAGGGCATGCAGACTACTACAGAGGCAGCAATCAAGTTTGAAATATTAATATCTTGGCTGGCTTCATATACCTATGACTAATATGTAGCCAAACTACTGTGTAAAAGGCATAATTAAAAAAGGAAAAACATTCTTCAAACCCAGGGATTTTTCCACTAGAAAACAACAAAGAAACCTAAATGTACAAAAATGTTTACAGATATTCTCTGGATACATAAGAATCCCTATTAGTGGCTGTATTTGGTGTGTTTTTAATTTATGTTACAATTAAGTATAAAATTTATGTTACAATTAAGTATAGATTTAAATTTATACTTAACAGATCCATTATGATTTTGATGAATGGAAGAAAATATATATACATAAAAATATATAAGAAATACATTACAAAGAAATACATTATAAGTCACACATTTAGTCCCCAGTTGGGCTAATACTTGCACACATGCTTAAATTTACTATGGAACTGGTCCCACTGACTTCAGCTGGTGTACTCATAGTATTGAATTTAAGCAGATACCTCCAACTGGAAGCACTAATGTGAAATTAGAAGGGGAGGCTGGTATTTTAGCTTTAAAGTTACTGCCATACTTTACAGAGTCTACACCAAACATTTTTATATCAAAAAAGGCATTTATTATAACCAGTTTATAAATGTTTATGTCATTGTTAAATAGCTAAGCTCACTGTGACATCAGCAACAGTTTAGTATAAAACAGCTGTTACAAAGCAATACTTTTAGGGCATGCACTGATTATAAAATAGTCCTTCTAGTCCCAATAATTTACTTAGCTATGTGTTCCTGCAAGGTCTAATGCAGTAACACATTGGTTTGTGATTATCAACATCTCTTTTTCAGTATTTGACAATTAAATCACAGTGAGCTCAATTCTATATTTTTTAACCCAAGCAGTTCTCATGGACTTTAACTTTTGGCAGAAAAGAGTGCAAAATTAGGCCTATGATGAAATGAAAGCTCAAGGCAAAAAATTAGGAACATGCTAAATATCCAATACTATATTTACAAGCTGCACATGGATATCAACTACTTAGAAATAAAAAAATCATTTTTAGAACACTGCACACAATTAAACATTAAACAGTTTACAGAATTTTTTTTTACAATTTACGTAATACAGAAAAAAACTGGCAAGAGCTAACATAGCTATTACAGTCTCTTAATCTCCAAAGAGTACAACATATCAAACCTCATAATGTGCTAACCAGAATTACCAAGTACAACCAGAAATCTGTCACAACCTAAACAGAACTGATGGCACTTGATGTATGAGAACAAAATATTTCCACTTCTAGTCAGGGGTGCAAACATCTTTGGGGGTAAGATGTGGGTTTGAGTGAATAGTTTTAGAAAAAGTTTAAAAATGTTGGCTAATGCCAATAGCTAACTGCTGGTGTAGATCAGATCTATAGAGCATCAGAGTACAATGCATTAATATAGGTTGCAAAAGGTTTCTTAACAATTTTTTCAACATGAGAGAAATTAATTTCAAATCCTAAAAAGAACATGCCTAACTGCTAGGTGAGCAACTTTTAATACAAGCAGCTTCCCTTTCAGAAGTGTTGTAAGGTCCTTTATATATTTAGCCTTAAATGCAATCAGCAAAATAGTTTCCCTTTTCTTTTAATCTAATGAAATCATAAGAGTCAGTCAAAGAAACTGTATCCTGAATCAATGCAATACAAATTCAACTGATAATTCTAATAAAACTATGCGGTCCTATTTTTATTATAGTTAGTTAATATTTGTAGCCAGCCTTTTCAATTTGAGAGAGAGAAGTGTTACTGTATTTTAAGATTGTCTCTTCACATCCATCACACATGCAGGTCATCTAGGTACTCTCTTCTATCATGTAATCACCAGATTCTTGGCTCAGCCTTCCATATATTCAGATCAATTAGATGTCTAAATACAAGCTTTTAATTAGATGTCTAATTAGATGTCTAAATACAAGCTTTCACAGATTCACAGAAGTTTAGGGCTGGAAGGGACCTCATGAGATCATTGGGTCTAGCCCCCCCTGCTCTGGGCAGGAGACTGCTGAGGTCAAATAACCCCAGCAAGGTGTGTGTCCAATTTCCTTTTGAAGATCTCCAGAGTATGATAGGTAACTCTACACAGCTCTCGGAGGACATTTGAAAATTAAAATCACATCTATGCATACACTGATTTGGATGCAGAATTAAACACTAACCACATAGAAGGCTGGATAAAATGGATTCAGAATATTGGGATCTACCTATACCATACCTGCATATTAAAAAAATCAGATACTTAAACGTCTATACTACACTTGAACACCTACCCTACACATATTACTAATTGCAAATGAAGAAACACAAGACAAGTTGTAAAATGATAAGCAAATATATAATCTGCATTTAATCTTACTGACTTCTACATTCTGGAAACTTGAGATATTTTTTAAAGCTTCCAGATCTGTTGAAAATATCCACATGAAAGTTGGGCACTTCCTGTGATTTTTTTTTTGGTGAGACTTCCATTGGGATCTGGTCCAACACAGCAGAAATTTTGCTCCTACAATGAGATTTAATTTGGGTCAATGTCTGATGTACAGCAATGAAAGCTGTTTAACATGGACAGCTCAGTTCTACTCCCTGACACTCAAGTATGCACAGCTCTGTGCCTTGTGAAACTACTAGTGTGCTTGTACATGTGCAGTGGCAGTTCTGTCAAGATCTTGCCTGTGTGATGCGTTTCCCCCCTATCTCAATGGGCAGAATCAAACCTTCAGGGTCAAATGTATCTACACGTAAATATGCATCATGGGATAGAAAGTAATTTTTAATCCATAGTGGCCAAGAGAGAATTCAGCTTTTGTGTAGAATCTCATTAGGGTCAGATTGTGTCCCTCTTCTTCAAACTGACTGGTATTTTAAATGTGAGCAGTCATTACAGAATCTGGTGCTAAGGAAATGTCTCACAAACACAAAAGCAAAAGCAATAATTATAACAGGCAATTAACTGCCTCCTTAATGGCTAAGACATTATGGGAAGTCATGTTAGTCATTTTATGTTAAAATACTAACTGAGATTATAATTCTGTATTGTGTAGCATGAAGCAGACTGCTGTACCTGCACACCAGGCTATGTAGGATCTGTTACAACCTCCTGGGACACTTTTTCCAGTCCCACTGCTACAGGTTCACCAGTGAGTAAGAAAAACCAAATAGGAATCAGACAGCCTTTATTCACTGTCAGTTAGTCAGTCCAGGGGAAATATGTCAGGGTACACACAAATGCAAAGCTATCCAAAATGCACACATCTTTATACATATGCTCTTCTTTGAACTATCCAATCGCTGGCTAACACATGGATGCACAGAGCTAGATGGTATCCCTTTCTTTTGCTTATCAATGCATTGCCATTTCCATCTATCTTCCACTTTCCTTGACAATCTGTCAACCTCTAAACTACTCTGGCAGCTAACCTTGATTAAGGAAAAAAACACTTAACACTTTGACACCTCCCAGGCCTTTCAGAATACTTACCACACTTTGGGTTACCTCCCCAGGATGGAGTTGAGGATTATCAAACAGGTTTGAGACAGCCTACAGACTCGGGCTCTAAGTGGAGACTGTTGATTATATCAAAAGTTTTACATGTACGATGTATATGACTACACTATAATAATATTATAATTTGCCTTCTGAAGCGTCAAACTGATTATACAAGTCAGACAGAGCAATTTCCAGAATATATTCAGCCACCCACAATGGAGAGCTGAAAACATGCCTTCACTTCTAGCTGCAACCTGCCTCTGGAGGAGGAAAACCATGTGGCTACCTCGGGCACAGCTCCTGCCGAACAGAACCAGGTCGGTACTATTTTTGGAGGAGACAAATAATAGAGGGCATTACAGAGATCTCTCTGTACATGGTATGAAGTCAGGAAGGAAGCCCTATTTAGTCTGTTCCAAGGTGGCAAAACAGTGGAGTACTCAATGAAACTAAAAGAAAAAGTTTGATAAAAAATACAAACTTACAGATCAATGTTTAGACTCAGTCCTGAGCCCCGGGTTGTGTATAGCTGCAGTATCCACAAAGGAAGGCCGGGAAGAGAGCACTGACAGGGACACAGTTAGTTTTCACAGCTCTGCAGTCTGGTGTATTGCTAAGATGAGTGACAACAGAAAAGAGGAAAATATAGGGTGAGGGTCTTGGCTCCTCTTGCTTGTCCACGCCATCTTTAATACTGCTTTATAGAGAGCTGAAACAGTATTTACAGCTGGCAAGGACTTCATACTACTCTCTCAAAACGTTTTCATCACCACATAGAGGAGGCCAGTGCAGTCCTTATTCCTTACCAACTCTCCTTCGCACCCACATTAAATCTGATAATCTTCCCTTTAAAGAACATAAAAGAAATCTGTTGAATTTAAAACCATAACACAGTGTCAAAGAGGATGCACATTTCAGAAAAAGACTCAAGCATTTATGTGAATTATAAGAGCACCATCCACTGTTTTGCAAAAGAGTGCAAAAATACTTAAGGGACATAAGCCTTCACTGCTTCAGGACACAGGGCAGATGCTAACTACCCAGCAGTAGGAAGAGCTTTCCTAAACAGCAGGTAATTGTAATGACTGTTCTTTATACACCATCTTCTGAGGCATCTGAGTAAGGCCACTGTGAAAGAGAAGAGACTAGGCAGAAGGACTGATCCAGTGACAACTGTGATACGTATCTGTAGTGGATCTTTAACATAAACAGCTGCATTGCAGTTTTAAGTACCTGCACTGATGTAAGTTTGCAATGGATGTATTCCATAGTGGGACATATAGTCTGCACCTCACAGCTTATGCTGGTGCTGTAGGGAAGGGAATGAGGACAGTCAGGGAGTTAGATTGTCACCATATATCCCTGAAAGGGATTACCTGATAGCTAGCATTTAGCAGAGCATGTCATGCTGCAGTCAGTCCCCTTACCCTTTGTTGGTGATGGTGAAGAGAGTGCCAGAGGTAGCACCTTTGCTGCCTTTACATAACTGAGGTTTTCTGCAAACTGGGTGCATCCTTAGGAAGCTCACAAGTCTCCACTCCCTTTACGTCTCTTAAAAGTAGAAAAGCATGTGGAATAGTAGAGGATGTTAACTTCTTCCCCACTATATTTCCTTCTCTGGAATCAAAATGTTATTCTGCTTTAGAATTTTGCATGAATGTCTTCACTTTCAAATAGGTTACAAAAGTAGTTACACTGTTAACTTCTCATGCTATAATTTAGGTTCTGTGAACATTTATGCTATAAATTAAACTTTCATAAGTATTTGTCTCCACAAAAATAAAATGACTCTTCAACGCACTTCCCTTCCTACTTCTCTTTCCTTTTCTTAGAGGTAAGATAAGCTAGCTAGTTATTATTATGAGTTATATTTAATACTCATATTTGTATTGTCACAGCACCTAAAGGCCCCAGCAAAGAGTACAGATTGCATCTGGTTCACAGAGAAGAAAATGCTGATCCCTGGTCCAAAAAGCTTACAAGCGAAGTATAAAATATAAAGAAGTAAAAGGTGACAGAAGGGTATAATAATAAGCAGCAATTTCAACTGAGATTTTTTGGAGGCAGCCATAAAGTATTTAATAGTGCTTGTTCCAACATCATCGTTATAACAATCAATTGCAGCTACACTTCCAAAGGCCTCATACTGTGTATATGCAGAGCCCTCTCCCTGCAAACACTCCCTAAATCCCTATGTTTGTACACAGATACCAGGTAGTACCAGAATTCATTATTCTCACAAGCATATGGAAGACCTTTGAATTATTCTTCTTTAGCAGCCACTTGGTTAGTAGTCCCCTAAGGAGGCTAAAAAACAATATGAATTATCCTCTCTACTAGAGATAGATGCTCCAAGTCAGGGCTGATGCACATTTATGAAGCTGCATGTGTTGCTGTTGTCCAAGACACACCAGTTCAGGGAATAAAGAGGACTTTTAGTATAAAGGATAGCTTCCATAAACCATAAATTCACTATAAGGCTAGTTTACAGGCACTACCAGGGACTATTTATTGTTTTTTGTTTTTTAAAAACAGCATATGAGACGCCACTAGGCTTACTTTGTTACTGCTACTTAAATACATGGCATGAAAAGTTACGTTTGACTGGGCACGTCTACACATGCACATTTTACTGTGCAGTAATTCAGTTACTACAGAGTAACTTAAAAATTACTATGCAGTACGGGTGCATGTCTACACATGTACACCAATATTGCACTGTAACTATGACGGTTTATGCTGACTTGGGCATAAATTTGATACCAACATGATGCAGGCATCAAATTTATGCCCAATTACGCATTACGCTCAGTAACACATGTGTAGATGCCTTGGGTGCGCAGTAACACTGTGTGGACTAACTTGGGACTAATTTTAGTCCCAAGTTAGTCCACACATAGTGTTACTGTGCTTTAACGGCTGCACATGTAGACACCAACCTAAAAACTGCTTACTGCACAGTAGTTTACTGCACACTACAGTAAATGCACATGTAGATATGCCCATTAAGACCCAACCCCAACTCATTTATTACAGCAGTGCTGTGGTTTTATCTTAGTTCTTTCTTCTCCAAGTAATAGTAGCCCAGCAATTTTATGTTCCTTAGCAAACAGTCCTGGAACTTGGTTGCTTCTGTCCTCTCACTTCCAATCTGTTGTTACTTTGGCTAGAGCATGCTCAATTCTGGAATTTCTTTTGTCCATAAGGAGTTTCCAGATAGGTTTGATTTTATAGCTGGCAAGGAACATCTTCCAAACATTTTTAAGTGTCAAGTTTGCCTAGAGAGCAAATTGTAGCAACAGTAATGAGAGAGGGACTATGTGGTTAAGAATATCTTTCTACTCAAAACATAATTTAGTTCCCAGTTTTAATTATCTTCTCACCTTTGTTGTCTTCACGCCAACTCCATAGAGAAAGTACTGTGATCAGACAGACTTCCTTCACTCTAAAACAACAGTACTCAACCTTTTTCCTTGGCAGGTTGGATGGGCAGTTTCTGATCCATTCATGGGCCAGATGTTGCAGGTGGCCCAAATCTGGTACCTGAGGCAGCAGCAGTACGCTGGGTGCCCAGCCCAGATTCAGTTGGGTGCTGGTGAGGGGGTGTGACACGGCCCCAAACTGGCTGTGCTGGGTGAGGGGGCGTGGGAATTTGACCGTGGAGGAAGGTGGTCACTGCTACCCTGTTGCCAAATTTCCCACCTGTGGGAAGCCCCATGGGCCAGATGCAGTGGTTCTGTGGGCCACATTCAGGCCACAGGCTGGAGGTTGAGCACCCATGCTCTAAGATGCCCCTTTTCTCCCTATTCCTATTTCTCCACTTTTAATCATTCTCAAGTCTCGAATCCTGTACTGTTGTTTGCAGCATGCAATTATTTTAAAACCTTTTTCCATTAAACCTGTGCTAACTGTAAATTCTCTGGGGCAGGAATCGTGCCCTTATCTCTGAAAAATTATAGAAGAGTTTAATAATAACAGAACTAAACTCAGAGATCACTTAGCAGAAACAACACATTGCTTAACTTTTTCTTTTTTGTAAATGTGTATTTTCCCTATAATGTAGGAGGTCTAACTGGTGCTAATTAAGCACTTTAAGATCCTTGGAGAAGAGGTGTTACAGAGAAAGCACTACCAAAATCTGAACAAAAGGGAAAATACAGAACTACATGACATACGGTGCTGCCAAATAAAGGGTAGAAAAGCTTTATCA
Source organism: Gavialis gangeticus (assembly GCF_001723915.1). Taxonomy (NCBI): domain Eukaryota; kingdom Metazoa; phylum Chordata; order Crocodylia; family Gavialidae; genus Gavialis; species Gavialis gangeticus. The sequence goes on along the minus strand of NW_017729007.1, from coordinate 1,290,653 downwards.
CAAAACCCAAGAAATTGAAAGTGAAGGCAAAAATCTGTTTTAATGCACAGCATAGAGTCAGCTGACATCGTTGAAAATTTTGTAATCTTAATGTATTTTCTGCATTAGCAAGACCCACAGGGATGCATTAACTACAGAGATTTACCTTGGGCTCTGAATCTATTTACTGTTGCAAGGTTGATTAAACCTCTCTCTCTCTGGTGTTATTTTTCTGTGTTTGTATATACTGACCCCATTTTTTGAGTTCAGCCAAGCTATACTAATCTGAGGACTTGAGTGAGAATAAGAAGAGCAAAAATTGGGTTTTATCTTATGCTTTTATCTTATGCTTCAGCTGTTAAGGTAGCCTCTAGAGAGCTATAGAAATGGCTATAAAGTATAGTGATTCTTAGGCTGCTGCAAGGTTTGCTGGCCCCTGGCAGAGAATTGAACTAGCCTTCTTGCTGATAGGTAGCACAAGGGAAGATGAATTTGCTCTGATAACACTTGTTCTTCCTCTAAGCCCAAAGCAGATGTTCAGGGGAAAAGATATGGCCTGTGACACTTGTTATCTTATCAAATAATTACAGTAGTTGGTTAATCAACTATGGAGCATTCACTTGCAGAAATATACTGAAATAAAGGGCTCCATAAGTGACCTAAAGTGTAAACTAATTCATATACCTTTGCTAACCCAATCCTGCAACTTTAAGTGAGCTTTACATTATACTGTAAATGAAAGGAAATGCTAGTTAATCTTTTTAGCGGTTGATCTTCCTTTTGAAATATGGAGATAATGCTTGTAAAAGCAAAAACTTAATTTCAAATATATCAGCACAAAGTTTTGAATAATCAAAAAAATCTAAAACAATTCACCCTGCAAATTTCAGATTTGGGTAACATTGAGGAAAAAAAGAACACATCTCCCTTTAACGTTTTCTTATTGCTTCACCTACACATCAAAGGGAGAAAATATAAGTGGCATGTAATGCTTGCCATGGTGGGCTCCGAATTCAGAGGAGGACGGACTCTATACCTGGCTTCAAGTGAG
>NW_017729007.1:1280142-1284623 GCF_001723915.1 Gavialis gangeticus | reverse complement strand
TCCAGTAATTAAGACAGAAACATCAATTCTTAGTTCTCCAATATGGCACAATCGATATAATCTTGGTAGAGCAGCATGATAAATTAGCAAAATCTAGGGCCTGAACCTGCAACTCGTAATTATACCTCATCCCATATAAGTTTTTTGTGCATGCTACTTGCACAATCAGGTACAAAAGCCAGTTACATCCCTGCTTAAGATAATCATGTGTGAGGCAAGGATTTCTTTTGATGATACCTTTTATTGGACTTTCTTCAAGTCAGAGCCTGAGGACAAATGTCTTTGCTCAGACCTGAAGAAGAATGTCTTGCATTTGAAAGCTATGTGGTTGGGCCAATAAAAGATATCACCCAAATAAATCTTTGCCTTATATAATTCCTGGACCATTACAGTTACATCACTCTAATACAACCATAAGCTAACCATAACACTCCTCTCTTATGAACACTGGACATGGGCAGCAACAACTCAAAGCCTTTTATAGTATATACTGTGTTATTCTAGTTAATGTTCTGCAACTAACATTTCCAGTAATATTTAACTATTTTCTTTCCAGTCTCTTGAAAACAGAAAATTCAAATATATTTTCCTGCTGCTCTTTTGTCCGCAGTAGAAAATATGATTTTACCCTTGGTCTCATGGAACTGAAATTAAGGTGGCTATTTTTCTTTATCCCCATATATTCCTATTTTGTTTAGGTTTACATTCCATTCCTATGGGGATAATTAACAGCTACTCCTCATTTTTGTCTTTACCATGAATGGGATTTATTGGCACTCAACAAGGGAAAACAGACCCTTCAGCATTACTGCACAACAATAGTTGAAAACAGATATTTCTCTCTCAGTAACATTGCTTTCTATAAAAAGACAAAATTTACTTACTGGAAAAATGTCTTATGGCTTGTAGGGGCTTGTACAATGTATGTATTTTATATATTTGTCTATATATGAAGAATTTAAATCACCATTTTTCCCTGTACAAAAAGCATTGCATCTCATAAATGACAAAAAATGTAAGTAGGTAGGGCTATGTTTATGAAGCATGATTATAGTAAAAACACTGAGTGCCACTCTGCATGAAAAAGTAACATGCTTATGCTTGTTTGTAAAAAGAACCAGAAGTAAATTCTGGTTTTGGAAAGCACCAAAACCATTTTAGCCTGTAAATTGCTTTTGATTCAAAATATGTTGGGAAGTAAGCAGTCCTTATTAAACAGCAGTAATGTGACAAGAACCCATGTTCAGGCACTGACTGCCCTTATCTGAGTGCTACCTGCACCATAAAAATTTAGCATATCTTCCCCACTAATACTTCTTGAAGTGATTTTATATTACATAATTCAATATAAGTCCATCACTAGATTTTCCTCAACACACACACACACACACACACACACACAGAACTTACAAAAGTCCATTTCTTCAATAAACAAGTAGTAATTGCATTGATGTAATTGTTCCTCGATTATTATTATTATTATTATTATTATTAAATAACTGTTTGGCACACCTCCAGCACACAAAAACATGGTATTTCTTTCTTCTGAGAAGCTGAAATTGTTAAAACAGCAGCTAGATGATAACGTGATATAAATTCCAAACGAAAATACATCCATCCTGAGGAACTGACTGACAAATCTCTATTTTCCATTTACATTGCAGTGGTCATGGAGTCCCCATCAATAAGTAGAAGGTCAGTGCAACGATGAGAAGCAAGCAGAATGGGGAAGAGAAGGTTTGATAGGCAGCTGATGGCATAAAAATGTCTTCATACTTGTAAATACTGACAGCATGCTCTGATACAGGCGGTGAGTCTATGTCATGTCGAGTTATAGAACCTTTAACAGGCAAAGAACAGAAAAAGATGTGAACATGGCATTTGTATTAAACCATTTTTTATCCCATTTTCCTTTTTACTTGCTAGATAGCCCATTCTCCTATTACTGCTATTTGCTATATCAAAAGGCAGGTTTTCCTAACTTTTGAAAAGGAATTTCCAACCAGCAGGGGCATCTTATAAAAACAGATGAACATGAAACATCATATACATAGTAAAAGGGAGTATGTTTTTGGTGCCAGAAAACATTGAAGAAAATACCTGAAACTTGAACAAACTAACAATGTGCTTCGAGATCATCACAAACTGGTAGCTTTGAAGCATTCTTAATAATTTTGGGTGAGGGAGTAGAGATAATCCAAAAAATATCCAAGACAAAGCATCTCTGAATGTTGACTCTTTGTCTCTAAGCAATTCTCCCTCATTTTTTCTATCCAAAAAAACAACCCTCCCATTGCCAGAACATTCAGCATACTCAATTCTGATAGAAAGGTGGAGTTAGAAAAAGCTAGGGTTCAGGACAGAATAATACTTTTGAAGGACATTTATTATAAAATATGTTATTACCAGGGATCCTGGTTTTCTCAGATAACCCCCTCTCCCCACAATTTGTGGATTAAAAAAGTAACCCCAAATCCACATTTTCCTGTGATTAAAATGTAATATCACTAAGATATATCTATATGTTAGTGGCGTTTCATTTTGGTTATGGAAAAAATGTGGAGTTTGGCTTACTTCTTTTAATCCAAAAACTTTTTTTTATCAGAGAAAACCAGGACACAAGGCAAAGCTGCGCACAGGGTGTCCCCTAAACCATGGCTACCAATTGTACTTAGCTGCTAGTTCTGTGACATTGAGCCAAGTTTTCCAATAAACAAATCTGAATGTGCCAGGTACACAAGACCAAGAATATTGTGACAATGTACCAATACAGTAGAACACAAGAGTGAAAGTGATAAAACTTGTCTATGACAAATGTTCAAACTAAAGCAAAACCCAAATAAAGAGCATAAATAGGGTTAGTTCATTAGATTTTAAAGTAGTGTAAGAGTGATGTTGTAGCCATGATTTTAAAGCATTTTTCTACCTCCATAATATTAACATCTCAGCATCAGGACAATAATTGTTATGAGTGTTAGCCTGACAGTGTTCCTTATGTACTTGCATTAAAAGCCACTGCTATTGGAAAAAAAATTGCATGCCTTCTGAAAACCATTTTAATGTATTATTCAGTGAAGGATTGAAATATGTAGCCATAATGACAAAACGCCAACTTACCCTGAATTGCTGGACCCCAAGCAAACAAATAGTACCAACTCAAATGAAGATCTACAATTGTTTCATCTCTGGGAACATACAGAGGTCGTTTGAATCGACATGTCACGCGGTTGTTTTCAAAAACCCCTTCTTCATCTCTAGCAGGATTTCTCTGGATTTCTTTAGCCCACTGACCAACATTATAGAAATGCTGTATTCGGACCCTTCCGTTGTCATCATGAACACAAGCCATGACATCATCTCCACCCTACATGAGGAAAAAACATTTTTTAGAAAAAAAGCTCAACAAAAATGCCATAAAATTCCTCTTAATCATAAAAGTATGTGCATACTTTTCATTATAAAAGCGTAGTGATGCTGAGCTCTTTTTTCCTAATTATATATATAGACCTTCCCCCAGCTACCTCCTCCCGCAGATTTTGCAGCTCAGAGCAAACAGTAATATTTACTTTTTCTGGCTCTTCACATGTATATAACCCCCTTTTTTAATTGTCCCCAAGAGTCAACTTACCAAATATGAATATTAAATTCTAAGAAGGTAGCACCATTGCCATAATTAAGTTTAACTAAAAAAGGAAAGCCTTTTTAAATAATATATGAAGTTGTCAGATACTGCTCCACCACCAAAAGTACTAGTATATAAGAACCACTGGTGTATACAAAACTCACTACACCAAATTATATATTATTTACTCAGATGTAGGAAATAACATACCAAGCTTAAAGGGATAATCACATAAACTACAAGGAATCTGCTTTGAATCAGTAATGTTTTTCCAAATGTATTTTCATATTATATATCACCCATGTGTAAACTAGAAATACAGTTTACAAATAGAATAGAATACTATAAACAATGGAATACCATCACTGGAATACTATAAAATACCAGTGGCAAAGAAAGCAGTCAATGGCTAATCTGCTTCTGTACATACTGTAGGTAGTCCTAGAGAAAGGCAACTAGGGAAAAAACAAGTGGACGGAAATATAATAATTGTTATGACAATTACCCTTTTGAGCTATTCACAGGAGTACTGTATTTCTAAGTAGGGCTGTGCAAAGCTTTGGTCGCTCATTCAATTCAGTGGAGATTTGGCCCAATTCGGCGGCCGAATCTCTAAATCCAAATCAAATCAGGAATCCAAAACAGGAATCCAAATCCAAATCAAATCATCAATCTCTCTGAATCGAATCAGAAGCCTCCAATTCGATTTGGAGAGATTCAGAGAGATTTGATGATTCAGACATAGACACAGCTTTATATGTTTTTTCTACATACCTGACGGTACCAGGCAGCTTGTGAACACTGAGATGGAGAGACAGATGGAGCATCCCAGTGGAGCATGGGGTTGGGGGGGGGGGGG
>NW_017729007.1:1264631-1275142 GCF_001723915.1 Gavialis gangeticus | reverse complement strand
CCACTTCCGGGTCCACCGTGGAGTGCACAGGGGACCCCCATCCCCTGCCTCAGTGACTGGAGCATCCTGGGTCGGGGGGGAGGCACCAAGGGCCTCCCTGCAGCTGACTGCCGAGCTGGGGGGTGGGTTCCCTGCATGCTCGGTGGCGGACCTGGAAGTGGAACAGAAGTGCTTCCAGTTCACTTACGGGTCTGCCGCCTAGCACGCAGGGCCTCCCCCCAACGCTTCTGTGGGATACTTCATCTACCCCACCATCTCAGCATTCACGAGCCACGCCTGGTACCTCGAGGTATGTAGAAAAAATATATAAAGCTGTGTCTATGGCTGAATTGCTGATTCTCTGAATCAGAATCGAATCTTCAGATTCAGATTTAGCTTAATCGAATTGGGACATTGATCTGAATCAATGAATCAAATCACTGTCCCCCGAATCATGCCGAATCCAAATCAAATATGGCCTGCTTCGCACAGCCCTATTTCTAAGACAATTATTCAATACCAATGTCAATGCAGCAGGCATAGAATCAGGGCATAATGTTACTTTCAACATAATTTCTCATCAGATGTCATAGCAAAGAATGAAGTTGATATTCTGTAGTTTGTTATCAAATTAATGTTATCGAAGTAATAGCGGTACTGTGGCAGCACTCCCCCACCATGTGGTACTGGAAGAGGTAGCTACCATGGCCTGCAGGCCACATGTTAGAACTGCTTCCACATAATGTCATTGGTATATCACACACAAGGTGGAAAGCATGCTGCTGTGTTGTTCAGAAAGCCTTTTTTCTATTGTATGCATGTTACAAAAGATTCTTAACTGAGATTTTCTCCCCTAATCTTGGAAGCACAAACTACTTTTTGGAAACAAAGTGGATATGGACAAAAATGGCCTGGCAAAAAAAAAGATTTTGTACCCCGTGACTATCTTTATATGCAGATTCTAACAAAATGTGTGGAAAATAGGAAACCTAGGTGACAACTGGGGAAGAACTGCATTTGTAGAGCTTCAGAACTCAGTAATATTGTAGGACAGGCCACAATGGCTAGAGTTACATTAAAACAGCTTCCTTTCTAAAACCCCATGTTAAATCATTGACAATTTTCCAAAATTTCCACTTCCAACTTAACACGTTTAAAGAAAGTCTCTTTATCTTTAAGAACAAAGATATTTTTAAAAACTAGAACATTCCACCTATAAGAGATATGTTAAAGCTAGAGCTGGCATGAAAATACTTAGGAAAATGCTATTTTGAAACCACCAAACTTTTTCATGAAATTGTACAGATTGACAATATTCTATTAAAAATACGGAATATGTTAAGATGACCTGTTTTGACATTTTCAGAATCCAATGTTTCAATTTCTTTTGTTTGAAAACAATTCTTTTTCATAACTACTTTATGTAAAATATTAAAAGGGTCAATATCAAAACAAAACATTTCAAAATGTTTTGAAACAAAAATGCTTCAGTCGATGTAAAACTTATTAAAATAGTTCCCTAAAAGACTCAAAATATTATCTTTTTGTACAGATTCAGGACAAGCTATTTGTGGATTATTTTCCTTTTCTAAATAAAATCTTTTATGGGACAGCAAAATAAGCATCCTGAGCAGCTCTATTAAAATATTGGTTTTCAATTTTTCTGTAGCTACAGCTGCTCTGTAGATCCCTGTTTCTGGTGTGTTGGTTGTAGCCATTGTTGGTCCAAGGACCTAGGCAGGCAAGGCCAGGCAAGGTTCTTTGGGTAAACGTGATATCTTGTATTGAACCAACTAAATAACCAACTAAATATTTAGTTGGTCTAATAAAAGATATCATATTTACCCAAAGAACCTTGTCTGCCTGTAGATCCCTAACACTCACATCAATCTACTCACTTCAGCCAGTTGTGGATGCTGGAATTATGCTTCCCCAGTCATTTTTGCTGTATACCCCTCTCAGCCATATCCCACACTGAATTTAAACTTCTTGTCTTTTTTTGTAGAGTCGTTCAAGATTCTGCTTTGGCTTATATTGGCTTCTTTTTCAGGTCTCTTCTTTTTTAAGTCTTCCCAGTCCCACCATACCACCAGTGCATCTAGGCACAAGACATTCATTTCCTTCACACATACCCATCTCTGTCCTGTCAACAGGAGTGCCCTTACCCATGGAATTACTTTAGTCTCAGTTCACTTTGAACAATCACTTTCTTTCAATTCAAATCCTTCCTAAAAACTCACTTTGAGGATGATACTGTGGCAGGGCACTGTAGGTGCCTGCCACTTTAAGGGCCTGAGCCAAGCTGCCAGCAGGTGCCTGATGGTGGCAGCCATTTTAAATCCCTGGCTGCCTTTATAACTGCATCAGTTCCCTACTGGCAGAGGAGGCAGCAACATTGCCTGGCTGTAGGGCTGCTGGTATCATCCTGGAGGTAAGGAAGGAGCTGTAGGGGATGGTAAGGAGGCTCCTGGTCCTGGGCATGACCTAAAACTGCACCCTGCTGGGAGTGGGTGGCCTGGTGGGACTTTCAGTGTCGTGGGAGCCCCCAGGAAATGCCAAGCCAGTGATCACCCTGGTGAAAGGCGAGTAGGGGCGCCTTAACCCCAGCCCTCACCTTCTGGTGGGTAGGAAGTAATACCAGCTGCCAAACGCAATGACCTGCTGCTCCAGGGGTGGAGTGAGAGTCCCTGTGAGACCCTGGAGCATCATTCACAGTGTGTGAGAGGGAAATTACACCATGGAAGGAGTACAGGCCAGGTAAGCTTCGGGAAGCGCCTGAGCTAGTTGGGGAGAGACCCCGCAGGGCCAGGCACACTCTCCAGAGCACCTGAGCCAGGAATGGGGAATCCTGCTCCAGAATATGCAAGCAGGAGGTGAAGACCCTGCTGAGGGACTCGACAGGTCAATGCTGGGGCCAGGACCTGAGGGTCCAAAGGACCAGGGGCCCACCACGAGGGACCCCCATGATAAGCGAGGGAGCTCAGGGTCCTGACTGGGCCTGAGAAAAGGGATCCAGGGTTTACAGAAGCCAAAGGTCCCCATGGTTGGGGGCCACAGCTAATGGGCGAAGGCAGGGGTCCAACTAACTGCCTGAGATGCCATCTGTGAAGTTTGGGCCACAGTGTAGGGGAGGTACGGAGCCACAGACTCTCCCAAATATCGGAGTGCAATAATGGGCAGCCTCCCGCCTTATTTAACAACTTTATTAAATAAAAGCAAGGTGTGGCAGGCGAGACAGGAGGGCGGCATGCCCAGAGGCAGATGGGGAGCTAGTTGTGGCTAACAGGGATGCCCACCTTGCCACAGATACCCACGGGAATCAGTTTAAACCAACAATTATAAAGGTGAAGAAACAATGTTGGATTAATTATTTTTGCTTTAAGAGCTCTCATCCTACATAGTGGGCATTTCCACACATTACCATACAGTGACATTGTTACTGTACCGTGGTTTAGTACTTGCTATGTGGAAGTGCTAAAACATGGTGCAATAACCACCTGTACTGCAGTGTATGGGCAGCACATACTTAAATTCACCAGCTATGTCGCCATAGAAGCACGCTATAGTTGGGGACCACGCTGCTATGGCAATGTAGCTGGCAATTGTGTGTAGACACACGATTGCTACGTCACCACAGTGTGCCGTACAGTGACCTAGGGCATCGCTATGTCTCCAGAGGGAAACATGTAGACATACCCTCTAAGTAATTAACTGTACTGTTGATTGACAACTCTTTGAAGCAGGGACTTTTCCTTTCTTTTTTGAGCATGAACTTGAGTGGCATGTACCTTTTTAGTGGTAAAGGGGGCCTGGGCTCTGTCACCGTATTCAATATCAAAATCAGGTCCTAAATTTATAAAAAGTATGGACCTACATCTAGAGAAAAGGATGCTAAAACTTATGAAGACCTACAGTCCCAAAACAAGACAGTCAACACTATTTGGACAAGAAAGAATACTAAAGGCTGCACATGGAATTAAAAAATAATCCATCCAGGAACCAATACTCTTTTCTTTCTTAAATTTACCTGGCTGTACAAGCCCTAAGCAGGGACTCGATAGTATTGAAGCAGAAATCTGATGAAAGTGTACTCTAACCACAACAGAGATCACAGTCGTTTACAGTAACAAGTTCTAACAGACTTAGGTCACTAAAACAGCCTGAAAATTCATGGGAAGGGAAAAATGTGACACTAGGTGTAGGACTGTTCCTGGAGGTCCCTTCCTATCCTTTTTTGATGACTCCCTCTACAATAGAAGTATATTTATTGATGAAATAGTCCTGATTATAAGATTAGGATGGAAAAGCATATCTTCTCAACATTTCTTACTGCTCCTTATTTAGGGTCTGATCCAATGGGAAACCTTCAATTGACTTCCATGGGTTTTGAATCAGAACCTGTAAACATTTTAATATTCTTCATCTTACAGAGTCCACTTATTATTTTTATATTTACCGTAGATAAATACTTGCCCCCTGACATGAAATGTATTACAGAACAGTGCATTTTTTGTGTCTTAGTTGTGTGTTTCAGTCAATAACCATTTATAGATAACAGTGTAAACTGTCCTGAGCTGAAATATGTTTCCCAAACACAACTTTATGTATAACGTAGTTCTTGTAAAGACTGTAATACTGCTTGCTCCTTAACCTTAATAAAAAAATAAAGCTTCTAAAATAGCAAAATAGCAGAAATAAAAATAAATACAGCGGTGTCGCATCTTACATGGGGGTTAGGTTCTAAAGTCAGTGCGTAAGGCGAAAATCGCGTATAGTCAAAATTAGAATCGCACTCAGCACGGCGAGATGCTCACACTATGAGAGGCACGTGGGAACTGAGACTGACTGAGGGAACAGCAGATTCATGTCTCCCATCTCACACTCACTCTGGGGCATACGCTCATTGAGTGGAATGGCAGATGGAATCGCCCGCACTATTTAAATTGTTATTTTTCTCTTCTTTTTTTTTTCCGAGCACGTATAGTCGAATTTGCGTAAGTTAAATGCACATATTATGCGACTCCACTGTATGTGCAACACCAATTAAAAAAAATAAAAACGTGAAAAAACAAACTAAACAAGAAGCTTAGTAGAGAACATACATTTAAAATATTAGTATTTTAGTACCTTCACCTAGCTCTTCTGGGATATGGAAGAACTGAAAGAGGGCACTCACTTCATAAATTAATTAGGCAGTCTAAATTTATAGCATGGAATATTAATTGAATTATGAATAAAACCTTAGGACTATTCTAATTTCTGTCACAGTCTTTGCTCAAGTAAAACTGGCACAAATAGTACAAGTGGTACAATATGAAATGACATATTCTTGAAGGTTTTTTAAAATCAAATGGAAAGAAGTTATTACAAGTCAAGCATTCAACAACAGAAAAAAAGATTACTGTAATGTCTCATATGAAAAGTAGGTGACAACGGTCCAGTGGAATGAGCAGGCCTGTCTTTTCTCTGATCTGCTACTGATTTGTTTCTCAGCTTTCAACAAGTTGTTTTATCTCTGTATGCCTATGCTTCTGCTTTTTAGATCAGATACATATTGTGCATATTTCTTACATGTAAATGCTTATATAATTTGGTGTCATGAATCAATATTAAGCTTTGTGAGTCAGTCTTACCATTTTCTTGTCTGAGGAAAATCCCACTGCCACCCAGCCATCAGTATCGGCGCTCAGCTCAAACTCTACATCAGCTCCTATCCTACGATAACTTAGAAAATAGTCACAAGTCTCCGCATTACAGCCAGGTTTACCATACCTAAATTAAATAGGAAAACAAAATGTACATCTCTTTTTGCTATTCAAACTACAAATAATGTATTGCTCATCCACAATTCCATACAAAAAACTAGAAGAAGGATTTTTTTGTCATTGATTATATTTAAATTTTCCACAGTTCTTGGCAGAGAAACAAAACAAACCAAAAGTTTTATATTTTATTTCTGTATGTGCCGTTAATTACAGTATTAGAAATAATTATCCCTAAACAGTCAGACTGTACAGTGTTAATTCATAATGGTGAGTAGCTAAATCACAGCAGTCATCCACTGACCTCAGTGAGACTATTTTTGTAAGCGGTCACAGATAACAGAAGTGTTAAATAGGGCACATTTACTAATATGTCTAGGGTAGGCGAGCAATGTTGAACATAAAGTTCTCCACATTTACTTTAGACTAACCTGAAGCATCCCTTAGTTTTTCCACAATCATCCACTCTAATTTTTGCAAATGGATCCACAGGAGGAGCAGTAGGAAAAGGGTAACCTGCATAATCAAAATAAATCATGACTGAATGATGAATACAGTATATCATATTCAAATCCTGCTGTTGTTAATACATAGCTACACCACCATGCTGCCTGCAGGCCAAGATCAAAGCTGCATCCTGCTAAGCATCACATATGCTAGGCACACTTTGCTAGGGACAGTTCCTGCCTTGAAAAGTTTACAGTCTAAACAGATAAGCCAGCACAGAGAGAGAACAGAAAGCATCACTGGATTGGATTATTTTATTTGCTTAATTCATTACAACAATCCCATGCACTGATACAGACTGGGGACTGACTGGCTAAGTAGCAGCTCTGCAGAAAAGGCCCTGGGGGTTACAGTGAACAATAAGCTGAATATGAGCCAACAGTGTGCCCCTGTTGCCAAGAGGGCTAACAGCATACAGGGCTGGGCTAATAGGAGTGTTGCCAACAGATCGAGAGAACTGACTATTCTACTGGTGAAGCAGCATCTGGAGTACTGTGCCCAGTTCGAGGCCCCCACTACAGAAAGAATGTGGACACCTTAGAGAGAGGTCAGTGGAGGGCAACAAAAATAGTTAGAGGGCTGGGGAACATGACTTCTGACGAGAAGCTGAGGGAACTGGCTTCAGTATGGAGAAAAGAAGATTGGGGGGATTTAATACTACCTGAAGGGTGGTTACAAAGAAGATGGAGCTAGACTGTTTTCAGTGCTGAAAGAACAAGGACCAATGGTCTCAAGTTGCAGTAAGGGAAATTTATGTTACATATTCAGAACAACTTTCTCAGGAGGAGAGCAGTAAAACACTGGAACAGGTTACTCTGAGAGGTGGTAGAGTCTCCATTCTTGGAGGTTTTTAAGACCTGGCTAGACAAAGCCTTGGCTGGGATGATCTAGTTGGGGATGGCCCTGCTTTGAGCAGGGGGTTGGACTAGATGACCTCCTGAGGTCCCTTCCAACCCTAATTTTTGATGACTCTATGATTATGAGGGAAAGGCAGAGCTTGGGTCCACTCCATCTGATGCTTTGGTGGAAGAAGATGTTCCACCATCAACCTAAGTTATGCTGTGGTAGCACAGCTTTAAACTTACCCCAGGGCAGGGTTGGGGGACTGTCCCCTGGGGTCCCCCAGCCCCCCACCATCAGCTCTGCCATCAACTCTGTCCTAGTTCCTCCAAAGTGAGCTCTGGGTACCGCACAGAACCTCCGGTATAAATATAGAAAAGAGGATCTTCAAAAGCTTCCAAGGTGGCTGATGCCTAAAACCATTACACCCTAAAAATCTGAAAATCCTACTCAGAGAGAAAAAGTGATTTGCCTTCCTTCACCCAAGAAATCTTTGGAAGAGCAAAGAACTGAGTATAGGTTTCCTGTACCTTTTTCCACAAATGAATGCATAACATTTATAATCATTTCAGGTCATCAATTCAGACACATACACAGCTATATTAAAGCATATTTTAATAAATTCTAGTTTAAGAGAGAGAATTAAAGTCCTATTGGATAAAAAGGTGAAGTCAGTGTTACAGATAAAAACCAAACCACCAACAGTAAGCAAAAGTTAAAAATGGAAATCCCAACACAAAAAAGGCAGATAAGAATAAGAGTTCAGACTCCAAAATCAATGTTCCCTTGTCCACATTATAACAATGCCTTTTGCAGAATGGTGGACTTAACGCTATTGGTGGATCTTTATATTTTTCATTTCCTGGCATTTGTGGGGGGGAGTGTTTGTGACCCCAGTGTCAAACCTAGTTGAATTACATTTCCTGATAAACATAGAACTAGTACTAGTACTTGAAAGTTGTGCAACTGTGTTTTCACTTTTAGGGTGCCCAACTGAACAGAAACACAAGTCATTGCTAGGACAGCACTCCATACTGTTGCAACTAGTAACAGAATTGACCGCTTGTGTTACAAAAAAATTGTTAGCCGCTTATAATCATGTTATCTAACTCCTCCTTTTTATCCAGCAACCTTTTTTCAATAAGATCTAGCCCCATGTAGAATGTGGAGCTTTAGTATTTAGTAACGTTTTAACTTGTTTTAAAACAAGCCAAGATTTCCCTACTCTATTTGTGTTGATCAACAAAACGTTTTTAAAGTTAAAAATAGAGAAATTATAAATCCATCTAACTCCCTCCCTTCCATAGGGCCAGAAAAACAAACAAACCATGGGGCTTCTAAAAATCAACCTCAAAATGTGCAACCTGACAGAGCACCAGACTTCCAAAATCAAAATAGATTTGTTCTTCCCCAAACTCCAAAATGAGAAGAAACTGATTCTGTCTTAGAATAAAGGCACTAGGAATAACCAATCCATTAAACACCAGAAAAGTTCTGCCAAATGTTTTTGTCAAAAGCAGTGACAGTGGAGGTGGTGGGGGACCTCTTTCTTTGCATTCATAGCAAGCCTAACAAAGGACCTTAGGACTTATGTTGCAATGAACACAACTCTCAGGACAACTTCTGCCAACAGCACTAATTTCCACCTGTATGTTTCACCTTCTGTATGCCAGTGAATGGTTGGGTATTACAGCACAGATATATGACTGAGCGTGAAAGATTAACAGACTGTACTACAAAACTGTCCATCCGGCAATGGGCAGAGACATACCAAGCTCTTTCAGTACCCTGGGCAGGGTGAGGGGATGAGGCCAGAGATGTACCTGGTAAGGTTTGTGCCCTAGGCAGCTCTGGCTGGTGTCCAAGAAGCAGATGGTGGAGGCAAAGGCACTCTAGGATCCTGTCATCTGCAAACATCAGCTGCCTGGAGAAGGCGAAGAGGCTGGGGGTGGATCCAAGGGGCGAAAGATACGGTTTGGGCAGCTACAGGGAAAGGTGCCCCCCAGTCAAGGAGTTAAGTCTCTCACCTGCCCCTGCCCCCAACAGACATTACCAAACAACATGCTGAGCAAAGATATGCAATCTCTAATTCAGTGAGGAGAGGAGGGGGCATCCATCTGCCTTAATTCCTTGCTCGTTTCCCCAAACCTGTACTGCCTGGCTCCTTCCCCCATGCCACACAGCCAGAGCCAGTAGCTGCCAGAGTAGCAGCACAGCTGCATCCATTCCAGCAGCTTTTTGCCCCCAGTATAGCTCCCCACTCTTCAAAGCCTGGACCTTGTTCCCCCCTCAACCACTCCAGTTTTGTTACCCATCAACAGCCACACGGAGCAGAATACTTTAAAGGAAATCTAAAGTCTACCGCGAGGTACATCAATCCCTGTAGGTGACCAGTGGAACATGTCTCCTGCCCCCAAAAAGATGGCAGATCCGCCTTGACTTCAAGGTCCAAGTGACAACATACATTAGGCTCACGCAGCCTGAAAGTGTACGGTAAGCGGCTAAGCAGATGGGACTTCCATCTGCTATGGGAGGGAGAGGGTTTTAGTCCCTGCAGAGTCCTGCATAGGGCCTTCCCTCACTCCAGCATGATCTCTGGACCATATCTCCACTTCCTGCTCCAAAGAATGGAGGCACCAGACATGACTACGCAGACCAGAAGGGGAAGTGGGGCTTTCAGGTGAACATCAGGCAGCCAGTTTAATCTGGGATTGCCCCAGGTTTTGACTTCCCTCAAACCAGGCCAGGCACAATCACTTACAGAGGCAACCAGTGACCCGGTATTAGCCTTGAGTGTTATTGTCATCCTTCACAGGTCCACAAAGAGGCGGCAATGCCCACATACCTCTGGAGTACCCCCATGTACCTCTGGCATGCCCCCAAGATTTCTCCTGGGGTAACCAGCCTGTCTGGTAGGGTGACTCTGGCTGTGAAGCCCAGAAGACTCTCAACAAAGTAACAAAGCCAGGATGTACAGCTTTGCCGGGGCAGAAAGGCTGCTCCTACCCAAAAGCTTGGGAAAGACTAATCGGGGCAAACTCCCTGCAGCCTCCCAGCTGTGTGTGCACTCCTCTTGCTCCCCATACATCACAGTGGGGACCCAGGCATCTCCCACCCCACGCTGGCCAGGGGCTCAACAGTGCCCGCGTCTGACTGCCATTGGCGTAGGGGTGGGGGGGTTGGGAAAGGATCTTGCAAGCATCTCCCTTGTTGGGGGGAGGATTGGGAAAGAATCTCCTATGGGGGGCGGGGGGGAGGATCTCCTACAGGAGGGGTGGGAAACGATCTCACAAGGATCTCCCATGGGGGGTGGGGTTGGGAACAGATCTCACAAGGATCTCCTATGGGGGTTGGGAAAGGATCTTACAAGGATCTCCCATGGGGGAGGGCTGGGGAAGGATCTTGCAAGGATCTCCTTGGGGG
>NW_017729007.1:1257169-1264236 GCF_001723915.1 Gavialis gangeticus | reverse complement strand
GCGGCGCAGAGCGGGCGGGCTGCGCCCGGGAGCGCCCCCCACCCAGCCCCGCTGCCCGGGCGGAGACAGCCCCGAGAGGCACGTGGGAGGGAGCCCCGGGCTCGGCCCCAGCGATGCGGCTGAGGGGGGCTGCCCCTGCCCCCTCCACAGCGGGCCCCTGCGGTACTGGGGGGGGGGAAGGAGCCTCTCTGCAAGGAAGGTTGGGGGTTTAGAAAGAGAGGGGGAGAGCCTTGCCGCCCGCGGCCCCCGCCAGCACATCACAGCCCCAGCTGCAGGCCCGGTGGCGGGGACTCATCCCGCACTGAGGACAAGAGGCGAGCTCGGACAAGGCTCAGGAGCAGAGCAGTGAGCTCCCCTGAAAGGCCTACCTGCTTTCCCACGACATGAGAGGCGGGGTGGCCTCAGGGTCCAAGGCAAGGCATCGTGTGGACTTACAAGACATGGAAAACCTACTAAGGGGCACATGGGGCGGGCGTGACTGACCATGCTTGTGTTCATAATGGACAATAAGCGCATCGTGGACCTTTCTGACTATTCACTCCACTGCCGCCTGCTTAGATCCAGTATAAAGGGCCCCAGATCCCTGCTCAGAATGCAACAAAATTGTCATCACTAAACCTTCATTAAGTGCCGGGGAAACCACCTACCTGAATCCACAGCAAGGAAGTTCTTCTGCCCATCAACCCCGTTCTCATGCTGAGCATGTGCTTGAAGCAGAAATCAGGGCCATGAGACATCTGGCTCACCCTCCCTTGACCATCGTCTCCAGGCCTCATCTTGACTAGCAACTTCTACTGATGCATGGCAGCCAGTAGTGTTTCAAGCAGCTGTGTCGGCCGTAGGTGCATCGCAGGCCACGTGCAACACGGGCAGCGTGCGTCATGGGCAGTGTCATGATATGACCTGAGCTTGAGCTATGTAGCAATGATGTGAGTTGAGCATACACCATCACTAGTGATAAGCTGTACTTATATAATGAAAGGAAAAATGATTGGCATGGCACCAAAGCATAATCTAATACGGAAAACTGCAGTATACAATCATTGATTAAACCATGTGACTTCAGACATTCCCCATGCTTGACAAAAGAGGAACCAAATCAAGGAGGGTCCCCAAGGGAACAGCGAAGCCTGGCCAGTGGACTGTTCTTCCCTTGAATCCAAGGCTAAGCACCCTCTTTAAGCACCACTACAAATAAGGCTTTCCTGTTGTGTAGACTAATTACGCCTTCAAATAGTGACTGAAATAGTCTCACTGGTCATCAGTCTCACTCTCCACCCAAGTTTAAATTTAAAGTAACAGCTGTGTATGCTGTATACAAAGTATATGTGGGGAAAACATCCCAGTGACTCTTGGGCTGCCTTCCAGTGTAATGCACGGTGGGACATGGGAGGAAACATCATGAGATGCTGAGGCCGTCCCAAAGGAGAACAGTGCACAGAAGACCCAGCCATCGTCTTCCCTTTCTTAGAAATTGCTGGCCACTGTTCTGCACAACGTAAGTGAAGCCAACACTGCCTTTGGAGATAGAGGAAGCACACGCCTGCTCCCAGGAAGCTATGGGAGGCCCTCAGAGAGCGCTGTGCCTGATTGTCATGCTTGTGACTGCAACAGCAGCCCAGCTTCAAGCACCATTGGTGCCTGCAGATAGATGCACATCCACTTTGTAATCAGCCCACAATCTGGAATGCAAAAAATATACTTTATGTAAAAAATAAAAATAAAAATCAAGTAATGTCAGGAATAAGAGAATGAACAGGTCAGCAATCTGCTTGTAATCAACCTGACAAAACTAGTTAAGATTAAACCAACTTAAAACTATTAACAGTGGGATTTGCAAAGCCCTGAGGGAAGAGTAAAGGGCTCCTTTACACATAGCCTGCAGGTTCATGTATGTGAAATCACAAATCTCTTTCCCACCCGATGTTACCAAAAGGTATGCTTGTGAAGAGTGTCCTCTCCCTTGGAGGGGAAGGTGGGGAGAGCAAAGGACTATGGGATCCAAGGGACCCTCAACAGCACCACATGTAAATGTGTCAAAATTGCAGACAACACTACCAATCACAGCACCACAGAGAAAGCTCCGTTTTCCAGCAGGAACATTTTTGTTGCGCTTCCTTCATTCTTGTAGCACTTCTGCCATTTTTGTAGTGCTGAAGGGCTCATGTATGCCTATCCCCTCCACTTTTGTGGTGCTGCAAAGGCATCTGTAGTGCTACAAATATAATGGCTGTTCACAGCCAGGAAAAAGATAATCAGGGACTGCCTGCACATGATCTTGGTTGGCTTCCACATAGCAGCAGAGGGGTTATGTTACTTGGGGAAGAGTCATTAACCCAGCCAACAGAAACCTGGGATTTGGTTGCAATGGAGACACTTGTGTGGGGGTGAATGCAAAATTTTGTTGACAGAATTCAAGTTTTGGCACCAGACTAAATAACTTAGGCCAGATATGCAAGGCAGGGAAAGGCTGAAAAGCATAAAGGGAAAGGATTTCACCTTGCTTAGCAAGTCCCCAGTGTTTAGTCTCCCAATTCCTTTCCCATAGTTCAATTCTATAAAAGCAGACCTCTATTGTGGGTAAAGATTTGGCTTCCCTAGCAGCTCTGTGCAATTCTGAGCACTTTGCTAAGGGAGGTTGTGCACAGACTGTTAAAGATGCTTCTCTGTGGGCTGAGAACCTAGTGAAACCAAGTTGCCAGAAAGATATTTCTCATGCAATCAGAACTGCTCTTTCAACTTAAATTTGCCTACAGAAGCTTGCAGAGCAGAATCAGATAAAAGTCTACAGGAATCCAATATTTTGCATTGAGGCTTCTAAAAGAAAGTTTCTTCTTCTTGCACAGTTCTGCTATATGAGACTGCCTTGTCAACTGTAACACTGGTGACTGTGTAGTATGTCTTTGGCCTCAGGTAATGCTTGAGATAAATGGGGAGTTCAGGGTTCTTTTGTGTGCAGTAGAGAAACACTGGGAATTCTCTCTCTTCTAATTTGGATGGGATAGAGAACACAGGCTGAATGGACCTAAGGAGTTGTGGGTTTGAGAAATTGGTGTCTTATTCCAGAAAAAAACTCAGGTTTGGTGCTGTTTAGAACAGTTTCAACAGGTTAGTAGTTTAAAAGAAAAAAAATATCCTTCTGTTCTGACTACCCTGAAAAGGAAGAAAATTCCCTTTAGCATCTAATACATATCTATCTATTGCTTTTTTCCCCTGTATGAATGAGTCTTAAATCCCTGTAAGAAATAAGCTAATTTAATCAGCAAACTCAACCCATGTTTTAACTCTGACACCTAGTGGTTGTAGAAAAGAAAGGGTTTTTTGAGCCAGTTTGATTCACTCAATTGCCTTAACACTGTGTTAGAAGTTAAAGGCTGGCTAGCCCATGCTTATACATACCACACTACTCCCCACACACTGCAGCCTGAACCAGAGGTTGTATAGTGTCGTTCATGCAGTGGTCTGCCTTGGCTGCCACTGCCTTGTGCCCAACTTAGTTGCACTGATAAAAGTATAGACATGCCCTAAAGTTATCAAGTCACCCGTGGCAGGCTATTTCTATCATGGAATAATGCCAGAAAATAGACTGTCTTTAAAAAAGTAGTCCAGAAAATAGATTGCCTACTAGGGTGTTTTGCTGTGCCAATCACTACTCACTCTTAAAAATCCAGGCCTGTGTGTCCAACTATCGTGACTCACTCTTTTGCTAAGTTTTGACTTCAACATTTACCCAGGGTTGGTGTAAATACATCTCCGCTATTCTCCCAAATCTATACAAAACTAAAATGCATGGGGTGTGGCTACATGTGCTATTCATGTGAAGAAATAAACTCCAGTACAGTTACAGGTACTAACTCAACGTGCAGTAGTAGGTGCTACTGCACAGCAGCATTGGCGCATGGTCTTTTAGTGATGCTAATGTGCAGTAGACTAATTCTACTGTGCATTAGCGCATTAGCACAGCTTTTGCTGTGATGCGCTAATGTGGAGTAGAATTAGTCTACTGCTCATTTAGCATCTTGTGTAGATGCACCCTGTGATACTTTACTGTGGAGTTAATTAGTCAACTGCAGTAAAGCATATATGTAGATGTACCCATTCTGTACTTCTGTTTTAGTCACACTTTAGGCATTTCTTGGAGATCCAGATCTCCAGGCTTAGGACTACCTTATATCTGTTTTAAAGAACTATCCACTTTCTCTGGAGAGTTATTAGTATAACTCAGCTGAAACACCAGCATCCCCCAGAAGCCCTTCACCTGCATTCAAGACCTCATTCCAGATTTGGTATAAAGGGCCAGGTAGATTCTGTCTATGCTAAAACCCTTAGTTTTTGAAATCTTCTGGGATCCAGGGACAGAACAAGTCAAAATGGACTGTGGGGGAAAGTTCAGGTTTTGGGGTGGGGGGGTTAAAACTGTCTGAATCTCAGGATGAGCTATAAGTTTAATAAAGGGTCTAATAAACTAAGAGCTTAATTAGGATTTACACTACGAATTACATAGTTCACATCAATATCTTCCAAAACACAATATCCTTTGCTTTCGCTTTAAACATGGGCAAAGTCACAATTCAAAGTATAAGGCAATTTATAAAAACAAGCACTTAACACAGGAATTACTTAGAGATAATTTTGCTTATACAGTGGGTATTAAACAGCTGCTGCTTTCTTAAATAAATAGATGATTTGCAAATTGACAAGGAGTTAGGATCATACCAACCCTCTGAAAACTTCTCAGTTTCCAGTGCCCAAGAACTGAGCATCACAGGTTTCCAACAGAGGGAAGAGACATGGCCTTACCAGGAGCAAAATGTTAGGAAACCCTGACCAAATCTTGTCTTATAGATCTCCATATAATACAGCAGCTACCCCTCCCCTCTCCCCTCCACAGTGTAACACTTTTCCCTGCTCTACTCCCCAAAAACTTATAAACACAAGAGAATTCTCTGACACATTCTCAGTTACCTGAACACCAGAGAACTTGTCATTATGAGTTGTGGTTTGTCAACTGCCAGCAAACCAATTATCCACAGTGGAAGGGGCATTTTGAAGGGAGAGGAAACAATTGATCTCTCACTTACGATGCAACCTGAACAAACTAGCAGCTTTGGGGAAGAATATACAGCACCTATATATTCCACACTCCTTGTGAAAAGTCATAGAGTGTGGCTTGGTAGCTCACATTAGGTAAGAGACCCCCTCTTCCCAGCCAGAGCTGAGGACAATGATCTGACAGGATTCTGGAGGTTCTGCGAGTATGGTACTTGTGTTTAGACAGGGGAAGTGATCTGAAGGTGGCATAAGAAAAGTTGGTCTCAAGGGAGAAATAGTAGGGACTCTTACATGATATTCAATGGCCTTGTTTCCGCACATCCTCCGAGGACTACCGTCAGCATGGATGGGTCCATAGGGGTCTTGTTATGAGATGAGAATGAAAGAAAAGTCTGTTTCTAACTGCAGCCTTGCCTACACTTTGGCCAGGAACACATGACTTAGCCTGCCCTTGCTTGCCAGGGCATGGTGGTATGAATAGATTGAGCTCTCTGAGAACTAGCTATCTTCACTGTAGGTGGTGTTTCTAGTCTCAGTAAGTTAGGGTCAAAGTTATTTTGGCAGATGGGCTCAACAGGGTAGGCTGTACTTACACAGAAAAGATGTTTGTCCAGGTGGCCTTTCTGTTTCAGCAAATGTCAGTAGAGAACAATGCTCTCCTGCCTGAAGGAGGAAGAATAGCAAGCTTAGAGTTTCTGCCCTGGAGGGATGTTTACTGAAGCGTTGTGGGAGAGACCCAAGCTCCTCCACTCATTTCCATCTGAGGTAAGGACCACTCAGCTTCACACCTTAAGGACAAGGTCCTTGACTCCTACTCCTGTAAGCATAATAGGAGCCTTGCCTTAGCACAGTAGCATCACAACTCTTGCATCTTCTGTTCTGATACCATGGGTGCTTCATGACAAAGCATTAGAATTTGCACTTTTGCCATTGAGTGCAATGAGGTGCACATCAATTGGTATCAGCTCCATGTGTTCTTCTTCCAGCCTCTGGGCACTACGGGGATTCATGTCTCCTCCTCCTGCCTTATTCTGCTCCTCAGGCTTCACTTGATAACATTTCTCTTTATACCTGGCATATTCTTCCTAGTGATCATCACTCTGGGTCCAGTAAACTTGCTAACAGCAGTGTTTTCTCCTCTGTAAGAGGATGATGGGAAAGGAATGTGGTAATAGAAGTTGTAATTGAAAGATGCTACCTAACTAAGGAGACTGAGGAAGCTGGCAGTTAGAAAATGGTCCCTCTGTGAAGTAGTTAGTCAGTGAATTATAGAAGCGAAAAGGGTTTGCAGAGGTTGCCTATTAGTCCACAATAAAGTTTGTTTTGTTCTTTTAATTCACAGTGGGTTCATCTACATGTTCTTTAATGCACTGCAGTTACTGCACATTACATTTAGTACTTGCATAACCAAGTACTAAATCAATGTGCAGTAATGATGGTACATGAGCTTTTACAGATGCTAATTGCAGAGTAGCCTATTACTACTGCACAGTAGCATATTAGCACAGTTTT
This sequence comes from Gavialis gangeticus, assembly GCF_001723915.1. Lineage (NCBI taxonomy): Eukaryota > Metazoa > Chordata > Crocodylia > Gavialidae > Gavialis > Gavialis gangeticus. The sequence goes on along the minus strand of NW_017729007.1, from coordinate 1,257,672 downwards.
TTGCCCAGCACGCTACTGCACAGTGTTATTAGGCTACTGCACAGTTAGCATCTCATGTAGACACATCCAGTGTGTCTGTATTTATTGAATCAGGGGATCACTACAGGGAGCATTCTTTGGTTTGATTTTTCACTTGGGGCTTGCCAGGAAAACCACTTTCAAGGAACAACTTCCTTCCATTTTCTTCCTGACAAAAGCTCATTTGTGATCCTTGGGTTCCTTGACCTCAAATTCCATCTCCCCTGGACATAACTTCCCTGCTCTCTCAGTTCCCTTTTTCATGGCTCAATCCTATGCTGTTGTTTAGATTTAACAAAGCTAAGTAATACTTTTATTTACCTCACTGAGGCATGTTTGATGTCATGGTCCACTAGGCCAGCTAGCCTGGTGGGAAGAACCAGGAGTGGGATGAGGAATTGCAAGGGTAAGTGTCAGGAGCCTAGGATGTGCAGGGGTACTGCTCCGAAATGCTGTAATTAAAGTGGAATTTCTCGTTGGGCCAA
>NW_017729007.1:1256002-1257159 GCF_001723915.1 Gavialis gangeticus | reverse complement strand
AAGGGTAAGTGTCAGGAGCCTAGGATGTGCAGGGGTGCTGCTCCGAAATGCTGTAATTAAAGTGCCTCAGAGCAGACTAGACTAATCAAGTCTGCAGGAGTGTGCAAATTAGCATGCTTCTCCATGTCTCATGGATTCAGCATCCCTACATTTTCAAATGGTGGTGGGGTGCTTTAATTAAAGCTTGTTGAAGCATGAGAAGCTAAATATACGAGCTGACCCAGGAGCCTTACATTTGGGGACCCATATATGAAACATGCCATGCAGGATACTCACCCCTTCATCTTTCTTGCAGTTACCATTGCTCATCCAGGCCACATACAGACATTACACTTAGACCAGGCTAAGTGAACATAAACTAAAACCATAACCATACAGAGAAGTTTGGCACACAAAGACCAGTCTAAAATGACACAAGTTGTTTAGACCTAGTGTGAGGTACACTGAATTCAGATTGATTTAGGTTAGACCAGTGCATCAAACCTCTGTATTGTTTCCCTAGTGATTCAAGTTAGATCACTGTCCACCAGCATCCCAACCTGCTTGGCGGCCCTCAATATCCCTCCCTCGCAGGGAGGCAAACTAGCACTCAGCCCACACTCAACTGCTCTGGCTGAGCACCCAGCAAGGTCCACCCCTGGGCTCGCCCAGTGCCAAGCCCTTCTCCCCAGCCCCACCTCCAGCCAGCCATCTGTCAGGTGCAGGCAGGCAGCAGGAGGAAGGGCGATGTCAGTGTCCCCTGCAAGAGTCTTGGGACCTGGGCGCCTGAGTCCCCCTGCCACACCTCCAACATCCCATCATGAAGCACCCCACAACATACACAGATTCCAGCACTGAGCCCAGCAGAAGCTCTGCATTCAGGCACAGCCCCACAGACCCTGGTCTTGGCATCTGCACACCCAGGGACCCCCGTGCTTGGGCACAGCCCCATGGATCATGACCCTGGCACCTGCATACCACATCTCAGAGGTCAGAGCCAGGCAGGGCCTGGCACGGCTCTATGAGCGATCGTGGTGCTTGGGCCAGGTGCCAGATGATTGGAAGGTAGCAAATGTGGTCCCCATCTTCAAGAAGGGGAAGAGGGAGGACCCGGGCAACTATAGGCCCGTCAGTCTTACCTCAATCCTGGGGAAACTCTTTGAGAAGATCATCAAGGA
>NW_017729007.1:1254347-1255350 GCF_001723915.1 Gavialis gangeticus | reverse complement strand
GCGGGGGGTCGGGCTAGAAGATCTACTAGGTCCCTTCCGACCCTTAATCTATGAATCTAGGAAACCCAGCATAGACTCTGCCACCTCCTGAGCAGCAGCCAGTATGGGTGGGTGGGTCAGGGTGACAAGGGGCAGAATATTGGGACTGGGCCTGCACAAAGGCAACCCTGTGACTTTTGCGACTTGACCACTGCTGCCAGGTACCTAAGCCAGGTGCACATGGAGTGCTGCAGGTCTTTTTTGGCCTACAGCTTCAGGGTCCTGGAGTGCTAGGACTGGGGGAAGAGAGGCACTCAGCATCTAAACCAGAGCAAGCAGACAGATGCCCCTGGACACTTCAGGAGCAGGTAAGGCATGGACAGATGCCTATGTTGCAGGTAGAGGACACTGGAAATTTCTAGACTGTGATGTGGATCATTGCCAGCATCATGTGGTATCTGGTGGAAGCCCCTGGAAAGGTTGAGGCTGTGGGGATTATCTGGCCAGTGGCACCCTAGTCATTCTGGAACACCCAGCTGCAGTGAGAGGGAGAAGCATGTGCCAGGACCTGCACCTAAGCACACCCACGGTTCCTTCCATGCATCCACCCTTCAATCCATCCAGTCATCCCTTTGAAGCTAGACCCTCACCTGCCCATGGATGCCTAGACCCCATGGACACCACTGTGGACCATGGAAGAACACATCCCATCCTCCCTAATACTCCTACTGCCTACTCCTACGCAATCCCCAGGGCCATTAAAGTGGCCTTTCCTATCAGTTGCTGGCCAGGCAATCTTCCCTCATTTCCTTAATTTCCTCTGTGAACTTTTCTTGCTCCACCCCTTGCCCCACAAACTTTATCCTAGGCTATATCTTGAGTTTAATCCTTTATCACATTTTCTCCCACCCTTTCTACCTAGCCAGTGACAGCAGCTTTAATGTTCCACTAGTCCCCTGCACACAATTCCTTACCCATTTTTGTAGTACTTAGCAGTCCTAGCTATGAACCAAGGCCTCACTGT
>NW_017729007.1:1247381-1249347 GCF_001723915.1 Gavialis gangeticus | reverse complement strand
CCATCCTCCTCCACTACCCAACTTCAGTCATACAATTGGGACTGTAGGGAGAAAAGGGATCTTGTCACCATCAGGGGCAAGGAGGAGACCCAGCACCAGCTCCACAAAGGGACGTGTTCAAGTGCATTGCCCAACAGATGCAAGTGTGGGGGCCACAACAGGGACTGGGTGCAATGTCGGGACAAGATAATATGGATGAAGAACCAATACAAGTGCATGCATGACACCAACAAAAAATCTGGGGCCAAGAGGCAGAACATGGCCTTCTACGAGAAGCTGTTTCACTTTCTCACCATGGACATGACCATCGCCACCCCACACACCTATGGCACCACCAGAGGGCAGGAGCAGTCACTGGCAGGGTCCTCACCAGAGAAGGATGCACAGGAAGGCTCTGGGATGGCAGGACAATCAGATGATGGGGGCAACAGGGCACAAGGTCTGGTAATGGCAGCATCCCCTTGGGACACATACTTTTCTACTATGCTTTTCTATTATGCCTGATACTACACAACTTCCTTAGCCACTATTTCATAATTAAACAAGACCCTCAGATGCTATAACTCACAGGGAAGGCCACAGGAGTATACTGAGTCATTGATTTCACAGTAAAAGGCTTAATTTAAATCTTTCATTTACTGAGCATTAATAGTGATTTTTAAAAGGTTTTCTGTCAACCCATCTTTCATTTCTGCTCCCTGGTCTTTAGCCTACAGGGGCTATCATTATCACATGGTACTTCATCTTTTCTGCTTACCTGATACATTTTTCATAAGAAATATTTGTGTGTGGCTGATTTTATCAGTGAGTGGTTCACCTCTATAACAGTCTACACATTGGATCTTGTTATTTGTCACTCTGAATAGGGGAAAAGCCACTTGCCAAAATATGCAAAAGCTATTTAGTCCTCAAGCAAAGGCACATTGGCCTGTGGTAAGATATAGAAAGTTATAGGAAAGCATCATGACCAGCATCATCTAGTGACCTGTTCACTTGTTTACTAGCCAAACATTATCTTGCTGGAGGAAACTTGTATATCAAGATAACAGGAAAATAAAGCTGCGTCTTGCTCTTTTTAACAAGATTAAGTCTGATGAAGAATTTCCTCTTTAAAGATAGCTAACCAACTGTTGTAAAGTCTGTAAAGAAGCATTTATTCAGCAATGGAACAGATGTCAGCTGCATGCTGTTCTGTCCTCTCTCAAAATAGGCCTTAGGTACTTTGATGGGAAGGATGTTATACAGCAAACTGTGGGTTTCGCTGTTCCAATGATGAACACTTAGGAACTTTATCAGCAGCATTTCGGTAGTGCTTATCACTACAGTCCCCTAGAGCAGTGGTCTCCAAAGTGGGGTGTGTGCACCCCAGAGGGTGCACAAGGCGATCCATTGGGGTGCGGGAAGAAAATAGTAGAACTTCTATTTATATTTATTTTTTATCTAAAAAATAAGAAAGAAATTAAGCTTTACTAATATTTAATATACGGATGGACACTGGTGCCCCCACTCAGTCCGTATGTCAGACGGTCACATGTCACGTATGATACGCAAGGTATCCTGAGGGAAGAGTGGGAGTTCCACAATGTGGAGGGGTTGGCAGTGGTGCCCTCACTCATTCGTTTGCTTTCAGCATATTGTGACATATATTGGGGGTGCATGCTAAAAAATTTTTTACTGATAGGGGTGTGCGATCAAAAAAGTTTGGAAACCACTGCCCTAGAGCTGACACACTATCCTTGATTCAGTAGAGCTATGCTGACTTATACCAACTGAAGATATAGCCCAGATCTTTTTCCTGTTGTGTGAAATTCAAGCTTACCCTGGCATATTTCTTAAGACCAAACATTTTACTTGATGTCCTATGTCAAAACATCTCTTGCTTGTTCTTGGGCTGCATATACAAGTTACTCTGTTTGTAAAATCACAGTAGTTTCATAGTTTCATAGATTTAGGGTTGGAAGGGACC
>NW_017729007.1:1245538-1246826 GCF_001723915.1 Gavialis gangeticus | reverse complement strand
CTGCTCAGGTCCCTTCCGACCCTAGAAACTATGAAATTATCTTGGGGCCTCTAGAAACACAGTCATGGTACAGACACTCTGGCTATATACAGACAGCCCAAGGCTGAATTGATTCTGTCTTTACAGGTTAGTCTAAGGTGCAAAGATTGAAAAAATAAGTAAATGAACAGTCATTCATTTTTGATTTGGGAAATGGAGCCACATGCCTGCAGTGGCTCAAGCCAGAAGCTGGGGGGCACTAGGGCATGGCTCTCTGGCATGTAGCCAGCATGGGCTGTGTTTTTTCTTCCTCTTCCTGCTGCCCCAGAGGTCTCTGGGAATTGCAGTCCACAATCACAGCATCAGGACTCTGCAGGGTTGCTCATCACTTCCTCTTCCTGCTTCCAGGTGCCTCTGGGATTTGTAGACCACAGTTGCAGGCAGCACTAAATAAGCCAGCAGGGCAGGGCAGGGCAGGGCAGCTCTGTACTCAGGGAAAGGTGAATTTAACCCCTCTCTCTGGGCCCAGACCTCAGCTGGGGTTTGCTTGTGGGGAATGGTGAGCCAGCCAGTGAGGCCACCGCTCCAGATAGAGAGCAGAGGGGCAGGGCCAGCTCTGCTCTCTGGAGCAGATAGCACAGCACAAAGCATGCTGGGATGCCAGGGGACTCTGATTTAACTTGAACCAGAAAAGGGTCTGGGACAGAAGTTTCATAAACCGGTTTGACCTAAATCAGTTAAGTCTGATACTATATTTGACTAGATTTATCTTAAACCAGTTTCAAACACTTTGAAGCTGGTTTATGTGCACGGAGATTCTGTTTTGTTACAGATTTAAACCAGTTTCTGATCACTTAAACCAGTTTATGTATAACTTCTGTCCCTAGCCTTTGTCTATTACCCTGCCAAAAGCTGAGTTACTCTTTTCCGCTGGGCCTTGTCTGGACTCCACTGGTTCCTTCACAGCTCAAACACACCTTTCCCGAAATCTCCCCAAAAATTCGAGCCTTCTGGAGTACACATTAATGCTGCTGGAGCCACATGATAGACAGAAGCAAGCAGCTACAGACTTTGGCTTTCTGGATATACTAGTGCAGTTCACTTTAAAGTACAGGCGAGTAGAGACAATTAGGAAACAAGAAACACCTTGAACTACCCCAGAAGGTAAAAAGCCAACCTATTAAATGGGTACTTTGCGTCGGTCTTTCATCAGTCCCACGGGATGCCCATGCCCGCTACGGGACAGGGAGGTCTGGGTGGGGGAGATCCCCTCCCCTCCATAAATGCTGACCTCATGAAGGAACATCTT
>NW_017729007.1:1236678-1244706 GCF_001723915.1 Gavialis gangeticus | reverse complement strand
TCAAGAGCAAATTGGATGCTTAACTTGCTGGGATCCTATGACCCCAGCTGACTTCCTGTCCTTTGGGCAGGGGGCTGGACTCGATAATCTTCCGAGGTCCCTTCCAGCCCTAATGTCTATGAAATCTATGAAATCATTATAGCTCACCTTTCTGTTGAGACTCATTGAGGACCATCTGTGTTCATGTGAGAATGTTTCCCCCCTCTCATCTAGTTCCTCATGGCAAATTATGGTTTATGCCCCCTGACCTTGGCCAGACTGGCAGCTGAGGTAGACCCTTCCTGGTTCAAAACTTATTTATCACTTCATCTGTGCTATCCAACACTTCCTGTATGCCCTGTTGGTCTAATAATAAGAGAGTTACCCAAAGAACCTTGTCTACCTATGTCCTTAGACCAACATGGCTACAACCAACATCCCTTTATGTCCTGTGATACTCACCCCTTTTATGCTCCTTTAAAACACATGGCTTCTTTGTTCAGCCTTTGGTAAATTGCCACTACTCCAAATCCCACAAGAAGAAAGAAAAAAATGGCATTTCCCATTTCAGCCACTTCCTCAGCATATGCATAGTTGGTCAAAGCATTTTGCTATCAGTAGCCTACTGCACACACATTGGAGCAAAGTTTGATGTATATTGAGAGATGATTGAGCAATTTTCATTATAACAGCTATATAGCAAAGTGATAGGCTCAACCAGAATTCCTAACTCATACACATGTACCCAAATTGTGATGACACACAATTTCATGGAAGTAATATGCTTCTGTGAAATAGTTCAAGGAAACAAGGAACATATTTAATGTGTAGGGTTAGGCTCCTTATCTGCTTGAAAGATGATTGTAAACCAACCGTGAGTATATAGAGCTGTAGCAAACAGCAAACAGCTAAGCAGAACCACTGAGGTTGCTCAAATTGCTACCTGTGGCTTTTACTTGAAGAGGCACCACTTCTCAATCAGCTGCATGGGACTGCTGTAGCACTCCAGCTGAATGGAGAAGCGGTGCCCTTTGAAATGAAAGTCAGCTGCTGTGCGGCTATTTCTTCATTCCACAACCCATGGGTGACTGGTGCCTCTTGAGTCTGGGTGGGCACCCGCAGAAGCCAGTGGTGGGGACAGGCCTGGCGAGCACCTGCAGAAGCTGCTGGTGGTAGGGATGGCCCTGTCAGAGGGGAACATTTGATGTGCCCCCCTTCCCCCCGTGTTCCCCCTACCAGTTGCCTATGCCACAACCTACTGTGAATTCAGTGGCTTGCAAATTATCTGTAGATGAATGATCTGGGTTCTACTCTATTTGGATGATTTTATCGTGTAAAACGCAAATCATGCTGGAGCCACCTGATCTCTTTACATAACAAGGTGAGAGGTTCTGTGCACGGGGAGAGGTCTGTGGGTGTATTATACCTAGATTTTACCAAGTTCTTTCACACTATCTCCCATGACATTCTCATTAGTAAGCTAAAGAAATATAGTCTAGATAAAAGTAATGTAAGTTGGATGTCACAAATCCATCTGCAGGGTACCCAGGAGCTCCTAGTTTCTCCGTGTTGTCCCAATGTTTATCCCAAGGAAAAGACCTAGGTTTGCCCTCAGATAACTCCTTATCTCTGTAAGCTTCAGCTCCGCTGCTCATATACCAAACCTCACAGCTGAAACAGGGGAATTTCTCCCAGCTCCAGGTAGTTTCCCTTTGAAAAAAATTTAGGTCCCCTTTCCTGCAGAATGTGTTAGTCTAAAATATCACTCACCCCAAGATCACTTTTGGCCACAGGACACAGAACTAGGATCTCAAATTGCAGCAAGGGATGTTTACACTAGATATTAGGGAGACATAAAATGGTTTAAACAAGGATGACCCTGCCTTGGCAGGAGGCTGGACTAGATGACTTCCCAAGGCCCCTTTCCATCCTACACTTTTCTACTGTTCTAAGAAAGAATATTTTCAATTGTACAGAAGAACATTGCACAACTTCTTTCAGGAAATAATACAGAATGTCCTATAAATCTGCATCTTTATGCTCAAGATTTTGCATTCTGGAGTTGTCACTTTAGCTGAAAGTAATGATCAAACATACTTCACTCTGTTTTGATAGCTACCTATTGACAACTCATTGACAGAGGCAAAAGAGTGTTAGTTATTTCAGCAAAAATGTACAAGCTCTTTTCTTTTTCAGCTACACCTCTTTCAAAAGGTATCATATAATGGTGATGTATGAAAAAGAAACAACCAAATTTCTGCCAAATGCTGACCAATTTACTATCAGAAAAGTAAAGAAAAAACATTTATAAAGGTGCATTTTATCTTTCATTTATGGAAGAATCCTAGAAGCAAAATAGATTTGTGTGTGGCTGTTATGAAAGCTGTTAAATGTATGGATTAGTGAACCTTTTGGAGATACCATATACATTCACATCTGGGCCCAGAGCAATTTTTGTCAACCAACCATGGCAAGATCATCAAATTTATTACTAGCTAAAAGGGAGATTTTTGAAAGAATAAATGGCTATTACATACCTAACTTTTAACAGCTTTCAAGGGGAGTTACTTGCCTGATGTAATAGGATTTTATATACACTTTTTCATTTATACCCCAAAGGAGAAAAGAAGAAACAAAAGAATCAAGTACAGTTTTTATTGTTCTAATCTTAGTAATCCTGAAAGATTAAGTATTTTATAACAGCCATATTCAGATACTTCAGGAAATATGCTTATGTAATTCTTAAAGGAGATCTAAAAATTACCTTTAAAAAAGGCCAAGCATTATGGATTATCCTTTGTTTTATCCCACACCAATCCACCAGACATTGTGCAGAATCATGAAGTTCCATATCCCAATCAATAGGTCAGAAAGAAACACAATTCACAGGGGAAAAATTACATACATAGGGAAAACTATTATTAATCTTTCTTACCGATATTAACGGACATTCATTATGCATAATACATGCGTATATGAAAGTTTTAAGCACTTTGCGGTGCTTGTGATTACATTTTTGGCCTTTTACTGAATCTTTTAAAAGGGAAATGCTCACTACAACTATATGAACTGCAATGAAACATTAGGCAATCTTTTGTTTGTTTGCATTGAGAAAAAGTAGCACATTTTTCTTGTCCTTTCTCTTTTGTTGAGAAATACTTCTGTTCTTGCTGCAAGAATAAGCATGTTTATTAGGGCTGTGCAAAGCTTTGGTTGGTGATTCAATTAGGAGGAGATTCAGCCCAATTCGGTGGCCGAATCTCCGAATCCGAACTGAATCAGAGGACCAATCTAAAGGTCCAAATCAATTCAAAGCTCTCTGAATCTTTGGAAAAGACACAGAGAGCTTTGATGATTCGGAAAGTCCCTGGTGACTGCAGCAAGGAGCTGCAGCTGACTCTGAACTTGGAAGTCCTAGGGGCAGGAGAGGGGGTGGGGAATCATGGGAGGGACCCTTCCAGCCCCCTGACCCCCCACTCTCCCAGCCCCCCCATAGTTGCCACCCATGCACCCCAACTCAGTCCTTAAAAAAAAAAGGCCCGGTGCTCACCGGGTGCTGCTGAGTGGGGGGTGCTATCCCTTTTGCTTCCCACTGCCCCGCGCTGCATGGGAGGTTCTGCCCCCCCATGGGGGCCCTGCCTGGGTCAGCTCCAGCCCTTTAAGAAAAAAAAAAGCTGAGAAAAGCCCCAGGACTCTCTGCTCCTGCAATGGCCTCAGGGCTTCGGGGGCTCATACAGAGCCCCTGACGTGGTGTGGGGGGTAGTGGGGATCAATCCCCTGCCTGGCAGCAGTGGTGAGTCCAGGGTTTTTTTCTTTTTTTTTCCTTAAAGGGCCAGAGTTGGCCCAGGTGGGGCACCTGTGCGGGGGTTGGGGGAGCGAGGGGGGAAGTTGATCCCCCCCATGCATTGGCAGTGGTGGCAGCAGGGATCACTCCCCTGCCTGGCAGCACTCGCTGAGTGGGGGCTTTTTTTCCCCAAGTGCCAAGAGCTGGGGCAGCCATTGCTGGGCTGGGAGAGGGGCAGGGGATGGGCCTGGCCTGGCTGATTCAGAGATTCAGCAGCAGCCAAATCTCTGAATCACATTTTGCTGAATAGAATCAGGACAGTGATTTGAATCAACTAATCGAATCACTGTCCCCCGAATCAGCCGAATCTGAATCCGAAGCAAATACTAGGCGCTTCGCACAGGCCTAATTGCTTATACAGCCAACATGATGTGAGGTAGAGCTTTGTCTATCAAGATTAAGCCACTACTGAAAAAACAGTATAACATGAAAAGATATAAAAAAGGATCATCACCATAAAGTAATCTAAAGGCAGCACTCAAGTCACTGAAATAAATGAGCGTTTTGCCTGACCAAGAACTACAGGATTTGCCCCAAATGCATTAATACTGCACAGTTTTTGTGTGTGTGTAGGTGTACACCAGGAAGTTTTGCTGATTTTTTCCCAGGACTGCATTTTTACCTCAAAGACATTCATAGGCACCCCAGCATGAATGAGGTGCTGTAAGGTCCATATCTACCCATAAAGCCAGATCATCCAGGTGGTAGCTCAATGTATACCAATAGTTTTTGAAGCCAACCCTTTTGCATTCTTACAAAGTCCCTATTATAAAGAGGCTATTTATAGTGTCATTCTAATAAGAAGCCAAAATTAGAGCAGCCTCTTATTAGAATTTGTTACCAAAGGCATTAAAATGGGGCCTTGGCATGCATAAATACCATTTACTTATTGTATAGTAAATGGGAGATCAGCAAATTCAGCTCATATTAGCAAAGAGTTGATTTAGGTAAGATTTTTTTAAAGAAATTTAAATGAAGCTGTCAAAATTCAACTAATTCCATATGGGACAATGCCATGTCATCAGATTTGTTCAAGAACTTGTAAATAATACATTTGCTACATTTTTTCCTCCCAAAAGAGTCTGCTCAAAGCTGCATAATATGGCATGCTGAGAAACATAAAATAAAAACACCAGGTCTAAAAGAGACTTAAACATGGCAGTAATTTTGGTTTTAAGTGTAGAGAAGGAAGGGGGAAGAATACCAACCTTTCTTATTTTTTCTATAGAAAAATGTCCACCTAGCTTGTACTTTGCTGTAAAGTGATTTTGCACACCCTCAGTCCAATGCAGTGCCCAAAACCTTTAGAAGGAATGATGAACCACATTATCCCTTTCAAGTCAAAGAAAGCTGCAAGAAAGAGTATTTTACTTGGAAAGCTTATCAAGGAGTTCCTTACTGAAATTGCTTGTAACTTTCTCATTAAGACAGTGAGGTTGGCTCCAACTAAAAAAGCACCTTCTAAAGCCAGAGGTTTCACCAGAGACCAGAAACACCTCTACCAAGACCAAAACCTCTGCACCAAGCTGTAGGATTCCCTGCCCTCCAGGCTTGCTATCAGCAGAACTCCAGTAAGAGCTGCATTGTGGAGACACTAGAATCCCCTTTCTCCATGTACATCTCAGAGGATGACCTCTGTGTGGAAGACCCATTTAAGTGGACTGGGAAGCCAAACAATGGATGGATGAGTGTAATGACAGGGGATGTGATAATAAAATGGCCTACCTTTTAAAAATCATTCTCATGTCATGGGTGTCTGAAACTATTTGAGATTTCATAGATGTTAGGGCTGGAAGGGACCTCGAAGATCATCAAGTCCATCCCCCTGTCCCAGGGGCAGGAAGTCAGCTAGGGTCAAAGGACCCCAGCAAGTTAAGCATTTCTTGAATGAGTCCAGAGTAGGTGCCTGCACCACATCTGGAGGGAGTCTATGGGTCGTGGGGGCGCGGACAGTAAAGAAATTCTTTCTTATGTCCAGCCTAAAACGGTCTGGTAGGAGTTTATGACTGTTGGTCTTTGTTTTTCCTGGGGGTGCTCTGGTGAACAGATGTTCTCCCAGTTCCTAATGAACACCCCTTGTGTAATGCATAACACAAGGTTGGAGGTTAGAGAGGGAAAATCCTCACTGTCCAGTCAATACATCTATGAACCATGTCATGCTGCTGCTGAAATATTAAAGATGATAGTTGTTTAATCAGTATTTGGGTGCGTGGCACTTTGTTTCGGTGGGTAAGCCCTCTCATGATTGCACGTGTGAATTATTTTTAGTGTGCTGGAACTGTGCTTTCTTCGTGAGATGGAAAGACAGATTTAGGAGCCTGACAGGTAAAATACCGGAGACCAGATCATGTGGCTAACACTAGCTTGGGGCTGCATTAATGAAGTCACACCCGCCACAGCACTTTGGAAAGGGGATTCTTGTGGCAAGCAAGGGAAGCCTCAACAGTGTGATCCATCAGGGAGCCAGGAGGATTACAGTAGTAAAACCACAGCCTGTTGTGTCTGGGCGGGGGGGAGCTGTTGGGAAAGGGGCAAACTATTTAGGGAAATTCTGTCAAGGCATTCGTAAGGGATCTTTTTCCTCCCCTCCAAAATCTTGGTGTAACCAGGAGGGGGGGGTCGGGCAGAGCTTCACTGTGAATGCTCCGCTATAAATCACTGACAGTGATTAAAAACATTTCAGCAACTGCAGGGGAAACTGCCCCCCCCCGCCCCGAATTTTGGTAGTAGCGATGGTGAACCATGGAGAGGCAGTAGGTAACCAAAGTATAACAATTTGAAATAAAAATACCTATTCAAAACTAAAGCAAACAGAAACGTGCTTGCTCTATCCTGATCTAGAAAAGGTACTGTCAAGGCAAAATAAAGTCACAGATACGTTTGCAACCTACGGTCTAAATCCTGCAACTACTCCATGGGAATTTTAACTGACCAATGCTTTGTGCCTAGATCAAGCATTCCTGCTTTTCTTAGTTACAATTACCAAAACCTACGAACTCGAGTTCTAGCAATCACAGTCAACCAGAGAAAGCAGATTTCTAAATATCTGAGATGGTGAAGTACAAACAAAAAAATCACAGAAAAATCCGGGGATTAAACCAACATTCAGCAGTTGATATAGAAGACAAGGTACAGTGAATGCTGTAATAAAGGACTGTTTTTCAAAGCACTAAAGATCCACGGTAACCACGACTTGTTTTTATTTCAAGCAACTCTGCTTACCTCTTGTGCTATAGTAAAGGCAGGGCTTGTTCTGTTTTTACCATTCTAATTATTCATGTGTAAGGAGTAGATTCCAGGGGGGATTTTCAAAAGTACAAATAAACACCAGTTAAGCACCTAACCTTCATTGTAAATCAATGGAGTCAGGTGACTAGCTGATATTTGTACCGTTGAAAATTTCCTTTGCCATCAGTACTTCAACAAACAAGAATGACTTTATAATACACATAACAGTGAGCAAGGATTTTAAGTGGTCTGAAATATATAATCTGCAGTAGTTTCAAGCAACGAAAGATTAACAATTGTGAAACAATGTTTGATACGTTTACTTGAAGCTCTTGCATTCTCTTCTGTAGTTGCTATGCCAAACTAAACCAGCACAATGGCCTCTCTTATTCTGTGAATGTTTTTTTTTTAAATAAAATACATGTAAAAAAGGCAGAGGCATCACCAGATATAGTTAAAGTTGTAAAAAATCAGACAGGGACTTCTAACCCTCATATGATTTCTCAGTGTGAAAAGTAAAAACCCAAACTGAAACATCAGATAATCAGGAATGCTACAGTAAGTTTTTCCACTCAACTGGTACCAGAAGAAACTCTTAACAAGATTACTCAAACCAAAAAATGCAGAATTAAGGTGCTTCTTCATAAACGCTGCAATCACATGGACCCTGAACACAAATGTTAAACTAGGTAGGAAATGCAAAGTTAAGGTGACATTTCCCAAACGCACAATCACGCTACCCTACTGCTGCCATCTTGGAGTTTTTTTAGTTGAAGACATGCCTCAGAGAAATTACTGGGTTTCTGGTTGTAGCTGTGTTGGTCTAAGTATATAGGCAGGCAAGGTTTTTTAGGCAGATGTGGGTAGGTTAGAGAAGTGGGCGGATCTGAACAGGATGCGGTTCAACAAGGACAAGTGCAGAGTGCTGCACCTGGGGAGAGGGAACCAGCATTATTGTTATAGGTTAGGGGCTGACT
>NW_017729007.1:1231090-1236300 GCF_001723915.1 Gavialis gangeticus | reverse complement strand
TTAGATATTAGGAAGAACTACTTCACTGTAAGGGTGGCCAGAGCCTGGAATAGGCTTCCCAGGGAGGTGGTGCTCTCACCTTCCCTGGAAATCTTCAAGAGGAGACTGGATAGGCACCTGGCTGTGGTCTTATGACCCCTGCCACCCCCAGTGCTCCTTCCTGCCCATGGCGGGGGGTCGGACTCGATGATCTGTCCTGGTCCCTTCCGACTCATTGATTCTATGGTTGCAATACACTCAAAAACGAAGCTGGTGAAACATTTAGACAAAACAGCCTTCTGCAGAAAAACTCAAAATCTTTTTTTGTTGTTGGAATTTGCCAAAGTTGATGAGATTTTCAATGAGAAAAAGGCAAAGCAATTGTTTGAAACTTCCTTAAAAAATTATTTGGATAACGTCTGAAATATTTCATTTAAATGATAGCATCTTGATTCATTTTGCTAAATTTTCATAACCGTTAAGTGCAATATTACAGATAATGTTATGTTATGTTTTTATATTATTGAAACAAACTATTTAAATTTCTATTTTTTGTCTTTTGGAATTTGCAGGAAACGTTGGCTTTCTATTGCAATTCTAAACAAGTACAAGTGTCAAACACTGGAACTTCAAAAAGAATAGAAAACTCCTGGTTCTGTTATCCTGTGTATATGTATTTTAACTTAGTCTTTTAATGACATGGTTGCACATTAGTTTTTCTACAGAATCCCTATTTGACAGTTTTCAGTGAAGAAGGCAAGAATGATTTATCTTCACACTCTTATTCAGTCTATATTTTGGGCAACTGCTTTAATGGGTTTGGAAGGCAAGCTACGTGAAGTGAGGTTGAAGGATATAGGCGTATGCAACTTGCAGAAAATGCACTTATGAGAGGTCTTGATTGCAGTCTTCAAATAGCTGAAGGGCTGCCATAGCAAAGAGGGAAAATATATTTTCTCTCTTGCTGCAGAAAGGAAGACAGAGAAATGGCTTGATGTTGCGGCAAAGTAGGTTTAGATAGGGCATCAGGAAAAACTTCACTGTTAGATTAATAGATTATTAGCAGAAAATTGCTTGGCTTGCTTTTTCAACGTTATCATGATGTTTAACTCTGTGTTCCTAAGAGATCTCTTCAGGATGTCACATAAGAGAGCAAGGAGAATGACAGTGGAATAGACTGCCTATGGAAGTTGTGAAATTTCCATCACCGGAGATCTCCAAGATGTAGTTGGACAAGTTGGAACTAGCAGTAGTTAAGACCATACTATATGCTATGGGTATTTCCTATGCTTCTGGGCTTTGCTGGTTGCCACATGGGGCTGGGAAGGATTTTTTTGATATTAGCTGCAGCCAACGTTGGGGATTTTGACTGGGATAAGCTAATGCTCCTGCTGGAACTAAAACCTGGAGGTTCCTAGCTAGCAGGTCTTACCCCTCTATCAGATCTGATCAATAGCCATATTTGGGGTCAGGAAGAAATTTTACCTTATGATCAGATTAGTACAAATGGTGGAGAGTTCTGCCTTCATCGGCAGTGGGGGGCATGGCCCTCTTCCTTGGATCTCTCTGCCATATTTTAACAACGCTTGCAGCAGTAAGACACTGGCTACTGTTGCCCCTTTATTTTACCTGTAGCATATTAGGGTGTTATGCCTTGTGGGTGTGTATCAGGGTTGACTGCGTAGTTTTAGTAATTGGCTAGGTGAGGATTTGTATCGGATGATTTGGATCGGAAGGATCCTGCCTCAGGCAGGGGGTTGGACTAGGTGACGTCCAGAGGTCCTTTGCAGCCCTTCTTTTCTATGATTCTATGAACTGTCAAAAGTAGGTTTATGCAACTGCTGCTAAAATATGTGGGCATGTTTTCATCCATGGCCTATTCTTATAAAATGGACCTTCTGAACCATGTTTAAATGTATACACACTAGAAGTCACAGATTATTAGCAGAAAAAATCTTAGCTCCCTTTTTCCATGTGATGGTGATGTTTAACCCTGTGGTCCTATGAGATCTCTTCAGGATGTCACAAGAGAGAGCAAGGAGAATGACAAGTGCTTCACTATCTCTGAAATGTGGGGGTGTTTCAACTGAGGAAAAAGAGTGACAGCAATTTCCTCCATGTGTGGTTCTTAGAACAAGTACAGATATCCTGCTTTGATTTACAAAGGAGCACAGTGATAGGAAATTATAAAATAAGCATTTAAGAGAACAAAGGGGCTCTGAGCACAGGGGAGAGGGATATCTGTAACCCTTCACAATCACTATTTCCTGCTCTACTGGTCCTGGTTCCCTTCCCTTCCATGCTAAATATGTCCCCTTTCCCACCAAATTGTTGCTGATAGGAGGCATCTCTTGGTTGCCCCGGCTGATACTGAATGAGGAAGGTAGGCACTAGGCAACAGGCTTATATGCTGCCTTCTGTCATTGGATATATAGTGCTGAAGTCTGCAATCTTCAAGTGATGGGAAGTTATAAAGTAATCATTTCATGCCTAATGCCAGATACTTTGTTTATTTAAGTTCCAGTGAAACTAGGAAATGTTTTGATCTGTTTCTGAAAGTGCTTGCCTTACCCCACTTCCAGGAAGGCAAGACAACAGTAAATATTCAGCAGAGAATACGAATCTCTATCCAGCCTGCTTTATTAAATAAAAATTCCCATTTGCTCATGCCAACTTTTGTTTACAGAGCAGTCTAGTACACTTCTTGGATTTCACATGGGAGGATGAAGCAGACCACAGAGGGCAGTGCCATTCATTAGCACTGACTACATTCATCCTCTTCTCTAACATGACGAGTGAGTCAGGCCCCAAAATGTGGTTGTGAATTTCAGAGCAAACAAACACAGGCACCTGTGTCCCATATGTACACAGCTGTATGTGCTTCAGCTGATCCATCCACATGATATGTCACATTGTCAGAGGCTTGAATTATACTGTGGGTAAATTTGAGAGAGAGAGAGAGAATTTATTAGCGCTGGCCCAGAGCGTGGTTAAGGAGAATTTTATTTTCACCAGATAATTTCCGTTTAAGACCTTTTACGCTCTGCTAGCAGCCCTCTCATCTTAGATCAATCTCATACACATGATGAAAATTCTGAATGCAATGTTCAGATTTCCTACATTCAAGTCCAGTCATTGTAATAATACAGTTGTAATCAAAGTCCTTATCTGAGCTCACGCCCCCCCGAGCCAGGCACTGCACATGCACAGAAGGAGACGATTTCTGTCCTAGAGAGATGACATTTTACAGATGGGGTGGGCAATTCTTTTGGCTGGAAGGCCATTATAGGATTTTTGGTGAACTGCTGTGGGTGGAGTGGCAGGGATGGGGATGGAAAGGGAGAGGGGTGCTGACCTGACCAGGTGTAGTGTATGTGTGTGTGGGGGGGCAACTGATCTTATCTGGCCCAGGTCTGTCTGCTCTGTACCCATTGCCAGGGATGCCACACAGAGCGGGCAGGTGGGGGTCTCCATTGAGATTGGCTGGGACCCCTCTGGGCAGGGTGTGCTCAGCCAGGCAGATGGGATGGAGGCCATGGGTGGATGGGGAACAGCATCCAGGAGCAGGATGGGCAGACAGGGCTGGAATCACTGAGTGGTCCAGCCTGAGGGCTGTATTTTGTCCCTCCTTATTGTAAAGATAAGAGAAAATGAGCATGTGAGACATGAAGGATCATCTGTCCCTTTTTCTAGTCAGAGAAAAATGGCAGAGAGACTCGCTGAAAGCTACAATAGAAATTATACCATGGGCAAGAACTAAACCCAGCTGCCTTGAATCTTACTTTAATTCATATAAAACCATTCTCCTCACCACAAAGTTACACTGTGAGGTCCCAGTGAAGTGTGAAATCAAATTAGGACTGATTATACCCTGAAACAAGTTGCTTATGAACTATATTTTATAGTATAATTCAAGACTACTGCTTAGGAAGGTTCATATGAGCTGGGCAAGGCTGTCAGCTCCTTGTACAGGTAGATAGTGCACACCATGAAAATATCTCAGAGAGTCAGTGAACTGACTCATTATGTTGAATGGGAAGTGTCACTATCTGGATTGACATGATACAAGTTCAAAGAGAAAATAAAAAATTAAATTCAACATGAAGGACAGTCTCTTCCACAATAGGATGGATGGGAATATAACTTGGAAGATTTATGAATTAAAAGACTTCTTAATTATGAACATTAGCACAGAGACCTTTTTCTTAATTAAAATACTTTACCTATACAACTTTGTTACAGAGAGATAATGATGCTAGTATACTTTTTCTTCCTTTGAAAAGACTGGGGTCAAGAGAATAAAGAACGTTTTGAGGCAGAAAGAGACCATTTCAAGAAACAAGATTAAATGCCTTTCTCCTTGCAGAGAGTTACTGCATTACAAAGGTACTTTGGTTTCACTGAAAAAGGTTAATTTGATCATTCAACTATTCAGATAGTAAGACTAACTATTCTACTGGTATTTCAATACAACACTAGCATTTTAATAACGACAACAGTACTTTAATATACCATATTTCATGGTGTACAGGTCAATGCAGTATATAAGTTGGCCCCATTTTTATGATCCAAAAAGTTAGGAATTTCATAGATCCAATCTATAAGTCAATTTAACTTTTTGGATCAGAAATATGTTGTTGACTTATATTGGCCCCTGTGCTCCCTCATTGTGGGCCAGACACCCAGGGGTGGACATGTGCCACAGCACCACTTAAAGAGGATGGGGCTGGGCTTGGCACTCAGTTGGTGCATCACCATCCATGCTGCTCACAGGGAGAGTGCTGAGCCTGCGAGTGGTGCTGCCTGAGCCACACCAGCTGAGCACCAAGCCCGGTGCTGCTCATAGGGGATGGGGTCAGGCTTGGTACTCAGCTGGTGTTTGGAGGGGACAGGGCTGGGCTCAGTGCCTGGCCAAGCAGTGACTCCATAGTGATGGCAAGGCCCACAGGCCTCACTCAGGCTGGGCCCAGGCCCTATGACCTCCAGCAACAAGGATGCTGTCACTGGGTGAAGAAAGGTTGGGGCTGGGCTGAGGCTGGGGCAGCACTGGGGTGGGGAGTCAAAAGTACTGATATGGTGTGTAAGTCAAGGTTGAATTTTAAGTGTTAAAAATTGGGCTTCAAAACTCTCTTCATACACCAGGAAATATGGTAGATAGATTTCATCACAGCCTCACTAATGATTAAGTATTGTTTAGGGTACACAAATTTAAAACGCCTAAAAATCTTAGC
>NW_017729007.1:1220094-1226090 GCF_001723915.1 Gavialis gangeticus | reverse complement strand
AATCACCCCCCCCTTCTTTTTTTTTTGTGGGGGGGGGGGGGGGGAGGAGAGGGGGGAAAAGACCATTTCAAGAAGCAAGATTAATTCCCAAGCAACAATCCATTATTTATTACACTGGAATTCAGAAGAGAACCAAGTTAACACCATTTCCTTTAAGTGACAATAGTATTAATTAGGCCCTGAATCAGAAAAGTTCTTAAGCAGATGCTTAAGTCTATCCCCGTTCATCAAACTCTTAAGTATGTGTTAACTTTAACCATTTACTTTAGCTCTTATCAAGGCAATGGCACATAGGTGCTTTTCTGCTTCAAAACAAGGAATAACAGTGGCTGTTGGTACCACAATGGCTGACTATGTAACTCGGTTCTTATTTTATGAAAAATGCTAATGTTATATTTTGACTTCACTCAATCATTTACCATTATTTAAGGACAATGTGCCATGCTAGTTGTTTTAAAGGGAAATTGTGTTTCCTTTATTCCACTGGTCTCTGATCCTGGTAATTTTAGAACCAGACTGAAACGTGCCAATTTGTACAGATAACTGTGAAACAGAAAGTAGGGAGGGTGGGCGTCAGAGAAGAGGAACACCCTCTTTCCCCCAAATACCCACATATAATTTGGATATGTTAAAGATAGATTAATAATCATTTAAAAGATTATTGCTTTTATTCTAATAAAGCGAAATTAGTCCTTGGTGTCACTCCATTAACTTTAATGGTGTTATTCCAAGTAATGGGATACCTGCCTGAGCGACACCAGCTGAGCACCAAGCCTGGTGCTGCTTGCAGGGGATGGGGTCAGGCTTGGGACTTGGCTGGTGCAGCCCAGGCAGCACTGCTTGGAGGGGACAGGGCTGGGTTCAGTGCCTGGCAAAGCAGTAACACTTGCAGAAGTACATGGGTTGAAAAAGCATCTGACACTGAGAAAATGATGAACACATTGACTGGCATCACAGAAAACTCTGAAACTTGTCACATCTGGACAGCAGAAAAAGTTGTAAAACTGAGTATGGCACGAGTCATAAAAAAGCCTGGTAGAAATTGGCAGCTAGCACAACATGCAGCTACTCACTGATACATCAGTTCATGCCATGCCGAACACAATGTATTCAGAATGTGCTGGCATCCACTTTGTTTCCAGATACAGTTTAAAGTGTTGTTCTCAATTTGTGAAACCCAGCTGATTTTGAATCACAGGTCCAGAACAAACCAATGCTTCCCTACATGGCATTCCAGCCACTGTGATCAGTTAGGCAATTATCCTGCAGCTTGACTCTGGAGAAAGGTGGTGTGTAAAATGGACATTTTAGTTGTGGAGATATTACCCTATAGTGGTGTGTTCCTTTTTAAATACAAGGAATGCCCATGGAAACAGTTCTATCCCTAAAATCAATAAGGTCCAGAATATGCCTGTCCTGTAGCTGTCCTCTCTGTGTACTGGACAGAGTATGCACTTGCTTTTCTGCCATAGCAGGTCCAGTCAAATTTCAAATAGACCCTTTTTTGCTGAATTATGCATACTACCACATTTGCCTGCAGCTTTCTCTGATATTATATCTGTTTGGAAAGTTCATTGGAACTTTCTACAACTTAAACATTACCCGGCTTTGTTATAGGTACCTCTTGCCCTCTGCTTTAAAGATGTATCCTTTTTCCAACTGAAAAAGCAGGGCTTGCCTCAAAAAATACTCATCTTCTCCTGCTCAATAGATCTATTTTTTATGTTGTTTGGTATTTGACACTAAATCTAGGAGAGTGGTATTTGGCTGCTATAGTTAATCACCAGGCTGTTCATTGGCCGTTGGTTATTCTCAAATGCAGTGAAGGGGAGGTTATTTCCAGAGATAAAATGCATTATCTTCTTATTCTGATATAATCATCCCTTAGTAGCTCAGAAGGATTCATTATTGCCTCCTGATGGTAAAGGAATGTCAAAGCTATTGAAGCATTGAAGTTTTGTTGCAGTTTGATATGAGATCAGCTAGATATTTGCCTTAAGGCAAGCTACAAGATTACTCATTCGATTTTGATGCTGCGATATGGTTTTGTTGCTTACAATTACTATCATTCTTTCTCTCTCTCTGTTGTCAAGGTACATAGAGATGGTTTTGGCCCACTTACCATGACTCTTATGGATTCTAAGGGGACAGAGTTAGAAATACAGAGCTGCTTTGCCAATTTTTCAGATAAGGAAAGGCAAGTTTGCAAGGAGGGCAGTTTGCAAGCAGGTTGCTGAGAGCAAAAGGAGGAAGAGGAAGAAGAGTCAGGCCCCAGATACTGCTCCTGGAAGGTTAGTGAGCCAGGACTGTCTGTATGTTTGTGTTGATGAGTGTTTGTTGGTTGGTTGTGTATTTGGCTCTGAGCAGCTGGGAGTGCTGTGAGCTGCATGACTGCTACCTACCTGTGACAAAAGCCCTAACAAAGGAGCGGAACCAGTCCAGGCCCAGGAGTGTATAAATAGTAGACCCCTCTGAGTGACCAGGGAGTAAAAAATTTGGGACAGCAAACAGGGAAGTTTGCAAGTCAGTTTGCCTCCCTAACCCTAATCCTCCCCCTCCTTGAAAGGGAGCCTTTAAGGTAAGTTCTTTATTTAATTAAGAGTGACTAACCATGTAATGTAAGTAGCTAAAACTCAGCAGTTAGATCAATACTTAAGTCTCTTGTTTAACTAGACCAGAGGAAGTGGGGAATTGGCTAGGGAGTTTGCTCTCTCTCACCTTCCTCCACTGTAAGGCTGGTGGGAGGATGCAGGTTAGCAGGAAAAATGGCACCTTTCAGGACAAAGGAGCAGTGAACAAGCCAGCTTACAGGGGAGTTTGCTAGGCAGGGTCCCTTGGGGAGAGGGACAAGAAGAAGTAGGAAGCAAACTTAAGAGGCCCAGAGAAATAGCTGGAGGAAGTCACAATGCTAGAGCCACTGGCACTGCCAGCTCTTCCTCTTATTACACCTGTGAGGTGTCTGGCCAGGAAAGACTCTCACCATAAGAGCTTCCACCCAGGTCCTGGTTTGGCATTGTGGGGACTGCGGCTTTCAGGTTTCTTCCAGTGACAGCCAGATAACTAATAACCTATTGACAGATGATGTGGAAAAGGCTCAAGTACTCAATGCCTTTCACCTCAGTCTTCATAGGCAAGGTCAGCTCCCAGACTACTGCACCTGGAAGCACAGTTTGGGGAGAAGGTGAGTAGCCAATAGCAGCAAAAGAACAGGTTAGGGATTATTTAGAAAAGCTGGATGTGTACAAGTCCATGGGGGCAGATGAAACATATCCCAGTGTGCTGAGGAAGTTGGTCAATGTGATTTGAGAGCCACTGGCTTTAATTTTTCAAAACTCATGATGATCAGGAGAGGTCCCAGATGGAAAAGGGAAAATATAGTGCCCGTCTTTAAGAAAGGTGGATCCAGGGAACTACAGACTGGTAAGCCTCACCTCAATCCCCAGAAAAATCATGGAGCAGGTCCTCAAAGAATCCATTTCTAAAGACTTAGAGGAGAAGGTGACTAGGAACAGTCAGCATGGATTCATCAAAGGGAAGTCATGCCTGACCAACCCAATTGCCTTCTAGGATGAGATGACTGGATCTGTGGATGCAGGGAGAGCAGTGGACATGATATACCTTGACTTAGCAAGGCCTTTGATATGGTCTCCAGTAGCATTCTTGCAGACAAGCTGAGGAAGTACAGGTTGGATGAATGGACTGTAAGGTGGATAGAAAACTGGCTGGATCATCAGGCTCAAGGGGTCAAATAAATGGCTCAATGCCTAGTTGCAGCCAATATCAAGTGGAGTGCTCAGATGTCATTCCTGGGGCCAGTTCTGTTCTATATCTTCATCAGTTATCTGGAAGATGGGATGGAGTGCATCCTCAGCAAGTTTGCAGTTGAAACCATGCTGAGTAGAGTAATAGATATGCTAGAGGATAGGGCTAAGATTCAGAGTGATCTAGACAGATTGGAGTATTGTACCAAAAGAAATCTTCTGAAGTTCAATAAGGACAAATGCAAGTCCTGCATTTAGGTTCATTTCCTTCTTGTGGACCTCAGCGAAACTCTTAATTCTCCAGGCAGCTGTGCAGGTTAATTTTGTCCTTTAATATGCTTGCTGCTGCCTTACCAAGTTTGGTACTGACCACTTCATTGATTATGATTGCATTTATACCAAAAAAGGCATGAAGCAGTTAATCATAGGACAGAGATAGACTCTGTTTAGAAGACCTTTCAGTATCTCTTGGGCTTCAACTAGCAGCTCTCTGGGATTCCTGAAATCTCCATGAATCACAGCTGGATCACTGTGTGAATAAAAACTTTTGTATAGTTTCTCTACATAAATAGTAGACTGAATAACCCTGAATATCAGTTCAAGTTTGACTTAAAATGAAGAGGAGGGATAATTTTTGGCCACAATGAGAACAGCAGCCTTACATGTTCCAGCAATAAAATACTGAGATTTGGTTGATCGTGCCATTCTCACTACTTCTCATCTGCACTGTAAATTGGTAAAGTCAGCCAATATAGCCTCAAAACAGATGTCTTTCTGGGGCTGCAAATGGACGTCACCTTTGTGCCACCATAAAAATTGTTATGGCTGCACACAGCCCAAGCAAAGAGATGGCCATGCCCCTTGTTGCACCACAAGTGCCCAGTCATGGCTGCAACAATAGGTGGTAAACATTTGTGTTGCATTTTTGGAATGGACATCTATTTGCTTTGTGGGAGAGCATGGGTCCCGGGAATTTCCCTGCAAGAGTGGGCTCCCGAAGCCCTGGGAGCACTTGCCCAAGTTCCCTGCTTAAAGAGGTGCACTCTAGGAATCACTCAGCAGGGGATTTGTCAGGCACACGTGTGGCACTGCCATGCCCTGACTCAGGACAAAGAGATGTCTGTGTCGCATCCTGGCACAGCTAATCTGCTCCAAGGAAGTTGTGTAAGTGCAGGTTTATCTCCCAGATGTTTAATATCACATCTTTGAGCTTAAGGGCAGAAAAACGTCACCCCCACCCCCCAAAACAAAACCAAACATTACACAGTTTGAAACATGCAAACGTTTTGCTCAGGTTACAGCAAAGACATTCATTGTGTGGAGGAGTGAGAGTATTTGACATCCTTATGAACCAGCTCCCTAGTTCTGCTACAATTTAAGCAATATTTATCTGGGTCCTGTAGGGCTCAAGGAATTGTCCACATAGGCTCTGAGCAGTAACCCATATGTGCACATACTAGGCATTTTTTAGCTGAAGATAAACAGCTTTCAAGTTCAACTGGGAATTGGCAGTCACACCACCAGGGTACTTGCATGTTCTGACTTGCTGTTTAGCAGAAGGAACACAAAGCTGTGACACGCTAAAAGGAGTTGACATTTTAAGTTATACCACTCTGTCCCTCAACTACCTGGATGGCTGAAGGGGAAATATTAGAAATTCCACAAGAAATCCTTAGATGGTGTCTCCAGCATGATCTAAGTCTCAGCAAGACATCCTAACCACATAGTGCAGTCTAACCACAGCGCTATGGAGCTCCATGCAGGTCCATTTCCTCTGTCAAGAGGCAGATTACATTTGATTCATGTGAAGCTCCATGCTACTAAAGTAAGATTGTTCCCTGTACATGAGCTTGCTCATTTAAAACTTACTGAAGTATCTCTATATTACACAGCAATGTGTAGCACAGATATGTACTTAGGGATATAAGTTTAACTCAGTCTAGTTGTTGATTTTGGTAGCTCGTGCATACCCAAAATGCTTTGCTTCTATGTGGGACATAGCCCTTTCTTACTTTAGCTTTGATCCAACCGGTGAAGTTTTGTATTGACACACCATAAACTATTATTTTAAGATGTTTCCAGGGCCGGATTAACCCTTCAGTGGACCCTAGGCAAACAAACTCATGGGCCCCTACTTTTTCACTCAATAACTATAATTTGTAAGATAAGCATAATGGGGCCTCTTCTTCATGTGCCTAGTTTGCCTATGTGTTAATCTGTCCCTGGATGTTCCCT
>NW_017729007.1:1210984-1215094 GCF_001723915.1 Gavialis gangeticus | reverse complement strand
AGGGGGGTGGAGGGGGCTGCGGAGGACCACCGAGCCCACCCCCCCGCCCCAGGGGCAGGAAGTCAGCAGGGATCATAGGATCCCAGCAAGATAAGCATAATGGGGCCTCTTCTTCATGTGCCTAGTTTGCCTATGTGTTAATCTGTCCCTGGATGTTCCCTTACCTGGACTCAGATTCACCAAGCAAGTTGAACTATGGGTACCTATACATGCGCTCAGAAGAACAGACTAAATTAACTGAGTCTGCTCTGTGTTCAAAATAAAATGCGCTAGCATTGCTACAGCATCTTGTGTATAAGCCTCAGTGGATTTAAAACTGGCTGCTGGGGCACTTTAACTAAAACTCGTCAAATGACCTTTAGTTAAAACATCCCACAGCCATTTTTAAATGTGTGTGGGCTTAATGCATGTGATGCTCTGGCATTTTTATTATAGCAGTTCTCTAGGAGGGTGGGGTAGGTAGACTGGTGTCCCTGCCAGGTAGGGAGAGAGGGGGTGGCTCCAATCCACCTGCCCCAACCTCGAGCACCAGCTGAAAAAACCCCAGGCCAAACCCCCTTCTTTCCCTTCGCCCACTCCCATTCTGAAGACAGTGTCGGGAGCAGGGCTAAACTGCATTAGGCCAGCCCTGCTCCTAATGCGCGCAAACAGAAGTTGCTGAAAGTGCTCCATTTTGGAACATCTTCATCTGAACCCTCATGTAAGGAGGTTTCAGACTGTCGTGGGATCAGGCCCTTTTAAAGTGTTTTACAGCTGTGCACTTGTGTTTGGTAATGGCTGTAGAGCACTTTCAGGGGCCAAATCAGGAGAAAATTGTCACTTCTGTCTGCACCTTTGGTTTTCTTTTTAGGGACATGACCCCCAATTGTTTCTGCGTCTGGTCCTTCCTCTCCATCTCCTTCTGTGGCATTGTTGATTGTGTCTTCACATATACAGAGATCCAGAAAACAAAACCCAGTGAAAGCCTGGTGCATGCATAGCTGAATTTCTGATCCACCTTGAACTGTGTTCTGGGCGTGATTGCAGGAGGGGATTCCTGTTGTTTTAGTTCTCTGTTCAACAAAGGAGACTGTTTCTTAATGAAAGTGTCTTGTTACTTATTGGGTTAACTTCATATCGTTTTGTCAATCAGTCCATGCCTAATAACAAAAGAGATTTCATTTTAGGCAGAGGTCCAAGCACAGAGGTAACCTACTTATACACATTCCAAGAGTTTTTTCAGCTGAAGATAAACAGCCAAGTTCACTAGGGCATTTGCATGCTATGATTTGCATGCAGTGCACCCCATTAATGCCCTCATGAAGTACTGCAGCATGTTATTTTCCCTTTATTAGGGGGACTGTTTTTTCAACACATTTCTCACACAATATTCCTATATTCTGCTTGCGTTTCACCAACTTTTAAGCTTTGGGACTCCAAAAACCATGCCCTGACTTCTAAAATCTCCCTTTTCACTTTATTTGGCTATACCCATCATCTCCTACCTCCTTCCTGATCCCTTATATACTGTTTCATCTCCAAAACAAGGTTATCCCACTTTGACAAGAAGGCTTTAATTGTGATAATCTGAAGTCATTACCACTTTCCAGGGTAGCTGAATTTTCCAAATTACTTTCCAATCACTTACTACCTGGTATCAAAAAATACCTTTGGGAAGATTTAACTGCTTTGGAGTCTATTTCTGCAGCCCTATATCTGCTGTTCCAGTGGAAGAGCCAGAAACATTTGTATTTCTGCAAACCACAGCAAGAGAAAAAACAGGCATCTCTTCTGAGTCGGCTCATTTCCTTGAGCTACTGATTCCTTGCTATTCTGTTTAAAGTAGTGTTTACAATTGGCCTCTCAACATGGAAATCAGACAAAGCATCAGCATTACCATACTTTGTTCTGGCCTGTTTGTGACTGAAATTATAGCACAGCACTGTTCTCCAATCAGGAAAAGCAAATTTACTCTCAAGATTATTACTGTATTTTCTCTCATGCAGCATGTCTCAGAATATAATAAGCACCTTGTTTTTGAAAAGTAGAAGAAAAAAAGAAAAAAAAAACATTTCTCCAGAGTTATGGCTACACAGACTCCCCCTCCCCCTTCCTGCTTAACTAAAGCCGAAACCCTAGCTCGGTAGTTCTCAACCTTCTTAGGCTCAAGGCACCCATGGGTAGACTCAAAGCAACTTCTTTAGGCTCAAGGCACCCCTCAGAAAATACAGGTTCTTAGTTTTCGTTTGTTTCTGATTACAGAAAAATTATGAAGAAATTCTACTGTCACACAGAACTCAAAAGCCCACAACATGGCAGAATATTGTTAATATTATGCAATCGTATTTGAAATCTCTGGGTTTATCTTATGAATCTTGTTGGCACACCTGACAGTGCTAACATTGTATGTTAGAGTATGCTACCCTTAAAAGGATCTCAAGGCACCCCAGGGTGCCGCAGGATCCTGGTTGAAAAAATCACTGCCCTAGCTGTTGCTGAAGACTGGTCTCCATGGGTGGATCTATGATTCTGAAAAGAGCTTATGAGTTTCCAAGGCTGTGAAATAGAAGGAGAGAGCAGGACAGCAAAGTTGCCCCAGGTAAGGTTAGTTTCCTTCTTCCTTTTTAATGTTCTTCATCAAACTGATGGGATCAGCTTTTGTATCACTTGAGCCAGTACAACATGACTTCTTCCTTCTGGGCCACTTAATTACAAAAGGCAGAGACAAATAAATTAGCTGGCCCCATTCATCCTCCAGGAAAATTCCACTGTGGTCTGCAAACCTTCGAGCTCCCTTTGGAAATATTTTTTTATCTTCATCTGTTGTTGCTATAGCTCCACTCTGTTAGCAAGTTCCAAATTGACCATACCCTTCATAGTATCCCCCATTTCCTGGAAAACCTTCTTCTCCATGGCAATCAGGGTGCTGGTCACTTTATCAATTTGCCTTGTCAGCCCAGACTGAGGACTTGGTAGCTGAGCTATTCTGTGTAGGTAGCCAGCTTGTTCAGGCATGTGAAAGCTGGTGCCCTCAAGAATTGTATGTCCATTGGCAAATCATCTCTCAGTCCTTCCTGGGAAGTTCCCAGATGATGCCACTTTAATTCCTGCTGCAAAGTTGTGTTTTTATTGTTTTTGGCCATTTTCCATTTCTGAAAGTAGTTCTGTCATTTTTCCACTGTGGTTCAAGAACATAGAATTTCTCTTATTGGAAGCAGGTTCCCACTTATAGCACCAGGGTTGACCTGCTCGGGCTTTGGTGCCTAGCCAAAATTCAGGGTCTTTTTCCAGCTGGGGGAGATTATTGATGCAGAGTCAAGTATTTCTTGATGCAGTCTTGTTTATTTATGAAGAATGTGCAAAATCCTGTTTTCCACAACACAGTGGGAATAAAACAGCAGGAAATAGCTGCTTTCTTCACAGTTTCAAGCTGCTTTCCAGCCAGCACTTAGCCAAAAACCTTTCCTCTTTGGCTTTTTTCTCAGGGTCATGCCTGTGATTACCAGCTGCTTTCTTATTGTCTTCTCTGTCTCCATCTGTTGTGTTTTTGGCTTTGCCAAAACCTACATAACGTGTTTCTGATGGGTCCTGCACTTTGTGTGGTAGTTCATTTTGGTTCAACTATCTATTCCATAGAAGAGCTTGATGGCTCCCTATGTTTATCCTAAATGAATGAGAAAACTTCCCATGAGGTTTTCTGCAACCTCCAGCGTGAGATCACCACTCTGCTTCATTGAAGTTTATGGAGGGGATGCCTTAAGTAAGCCATCCCAGACAGGAAGAAAGTATTTAATAAATTGCACTTAACACAAGTTCACCTATTTACATTCAGACCAATGCCCAGCACAATACTGTTTTACCAAAAACCAGTACAAAACCCTCCCTCATTACCTGACTACTGCATTCTTGAATCATGTAGGCGAGTGTTTGGCTAACCAGAGTGGCCCCTTAGGGCAGGACATGGCATAGAAGTCTTCACTCACCTGGAGGTCTCTGCCAACAGCCGGTCTAGTCTGACTACAGCCTGCCCCTTCTTGTCAACAGGCTTCCTGGCTAGGTCACATGCAGCCCCACCTCTTTGATAGTACCAATGTCCCAAAAGAAACAGCTGTCATGAAAATTATGAAGATT
>NW_017729007.1:1192957-1205984 GCF_001723915.1 Gavialis gangeticus | reverse complement strand
CAGGGGTCAGCAACCCCTGGCACGTGTGCCGAGCATGGCATAGAAGTCTTCACTCACCTGGAGGTCTCTGCCAACAGCCGGTCTAGTCTGACTACAGCCTGCCCCTTCTTGTCAACAGGCTTCCTGGCTAGGTCACATGCAGCCCCACCTCTTTGATAGTACCAATGTCCCAAAAGAAACAGCTGTCATGAAAATTATGAAGATTCATACAGCTTGACTTTTCTTCAGCCTCTCCTCTCTTTAGGCTGTGGATCACAGAAATTAACCATCTCTCATGACATAAAACTCAAACACAAATTCCAAAACAAAGCACTTATGTCCTCCCCAGGCTTCAGCTTTTAGTCCTCCTTGGTTCCTCCTCAGTTTTCATTTCTTCTTCTGATTTCTGACAGCCCCCATCTTAGAATCTGGCCCCTGTTTCTAACCCTTTCTACAGTAATTCACTCCTTTTCTTTGGCCTTACAGAGAACTCTGGGCCCCTCTTTTCTGACTACCTTGCAACCTACCTTCAGGTTCTCTTTTGGCCTGATCATTATTCTTCCCAGATCCTAATCAACCGATCATGAACAGTATGGATTTTTTACACCACATCAATCTTTGGTCTCATTTTGGCCTTTGACCTTTGTCACATGGGCTTTTTGCATTTGACATAAAGGTCAGGAAAAATAAAAAAATATTAAAACAAAGAATAAAGCATGTAGAATAAATGTGTACATGCAAATAAGAGCACCTTGAAAAGGGAATGCCTGCTTCAGCAGGGTATACCATTAGGTACCCAACTATAAGCATCTGAATAACCTCTCGTGAAGTCAAAGGGACTGTTCACATGGTGAGGTTGAGCATGGGCTTAAGTTCATTTCTAAAACAGCCCAAAAGCTATGAACAATACAACAACATGCAGAATTCACGTTAACATTTCTCAGTCATAATCTCTGTGATAAAGACCTAGAAGAGAAATGCAAATCAGTTGTAAATTACCCATAACATTTGAAACCAAATATTCATTTATAAGTACATATATTGGATTGATAACAAAGTGAGATTTATTGCATAGTTTAACTATAGGTATGGGGGTTTCCTTTCAGTGATCAGGGTAAGAGGATTTTTCCTCCTAAATATCCATTTCATGTTTTGATTTTACAGTGGCAGGTCAGAATGTTCTATTAATGGTGGTGGAAGCTAGTTCTTCTCCTGGAAGTATGCTCATTGATGCAGGGGCGATGCATAGTGGGTGCATGTGCAGCCGCTGAGTGTGGCAGTGCACCCCCTACAAAAAGGCATCACCGACACTGTCAGCAGTGCCTGTGGGCAGTTGCTACTTGTTACCCCACTGCCGACGGTGTCTGCAGGTGGTCTGTGATCCCAGCTGGCTGTCGCCACTACTAGTAATGGCTGCAGGTGCTCGTGCCCTCCCTCCCCACCCCACCCCAGCTGCTGACAGCGCTGCCAGCATCTGCGGGAGCTCCCCTGCTTACCACCGCTGCACTCCCGCTGCTACCATGCCCCCACAGCCATTGGGGGCATGAGTTGTTCATGCATTGATGCTTGGTAAATGAACAATATGAGGAGAGCAGACATAAAAAAACACTAATAAGACTAGGGCAGTGTCTAATCTATTGTAGCACATACAGGAAATTTGCACTTTGGAAAAATTTCCTGCCATGACTGCTAAGGCTTTCAAAATCATGGCTTACACCTAAGGATGATAAAGTAATTACAAAGAAACACTTTTCAATATTTATTTATTTACAGTAAACTTACTGATGGCTGAACTAAGACTATAAACATCTAATACAGCAGTTTTTAACCTTTTGACTCAAGGCACCCCTCGGAGAATACCAGCTCTTGAATTTCCCTCAGTTTTTGACTACAGAAAAATAATAGAGCAATTTTTCTGTTGTGAATAAGTCTGGAAGATGACAACAGGTCAAGATGTTTTTACCACTATAGATTCCTATTTGAAATGTCTGGGTTTATCTTGTGAATCATGTTTGCATACCTAATGGTGCTAACATTCTGTGCCACCCCATGGCACCCTGGATACAATCTCAAGGGACCCTGGTTGAGAAGCACTGATCTAACACTTGTCATTAAGTACTGGAACTTCATAACAGGGGTAATGCAATCTCTGGGCCTGATGCTGGGACCTGCAGGGGCTCAGCCCCTCTCAGGATCAAGACCTTTGCCAGGCTCAATTAGCTACTCTACAAATGGTACAGTGCAGGAAGGGCTTCCTCTATGTAGCTAATGCACAGGGAAATATAGGTGTTCAGGCTAATGCACAGGGAAATATAGGTGTTCAGTCTCCCTATACTGTGGATGAGCAGAGATAGGTACCCCAGAATGGGATGCACAATAGCTGGAATTCTGATATGAGGAACTATTCTTCTAGCCAACAGGAAAAGATGAAGCCGGGGTAAACCTTAAATTCTGGCCCATGGGCCATAGGTTGCCAAACCCGTACCACATTCCTAGTCTCCCAGCTTTGCTGGGTTTCTCTTCCTTCTCTAAAGGAGGCTGAACACATTCACATAATCTCAAACACAAAATTAAAACTTTTCCTTAACAGCCCTTGACACCCAGGCCTCCAATGGTTACTTAGTCCCACTTCTCCTTCTTTTTCTCCCATTAGAAATAGAGGCAATCCCCTACCCAGCCATGCAGCTGACTGCAGCAAGACAGACCTCTCACAGGCAGTATGTGGGATAGAGAGAGCTGGCTGTAACAGCAGTTCCAATCACAGCAATGTAACTCCCTCAAGAGGGGTGGAGGTAGTAAGGGAGACTTGTCCTGTCATACCCAAATGACTCCCATTTGCCACCCAGACTTACCCCTTACTATCCTGATGTCACCATTCATCCTAGGCCCCTTGTGGGAATGGCAAGGCTTCCCCCAGGTTTACTCAGTATCATCTGCACATCTCATACAGCAGCTAAAAAGAGTAAGAAACTTTGAAAAATGTTAGGCAAAGTTGAAACAGATGTTTGGAGTATGAGAGCCAGTCAGCTTGACCAGTGCACTCAACCCAGCTAATGGAAGCAGAGGGTCTGAGGAGGAATGGCTGTGTCTTCCCTTTTGGTTCAACCAACACCCTTTCTTAGTGATGTGGATGGATGGGGTATTCTCAATAAATGATTTAACAGGTGTCCATGTCCATTAATCCAGTCTGTCAAAACAAGCTGGAAATAGCAGCGTGCTGGGAAGAAGTGGGTCTTTCTCTTCCAGTCAAGCCTAAGTAACTTATGAAAGAAAGCCTCACCAGTTGGAGTTAGTCGTTATTCTAACACTCCCTGAATGATACAGGTAGATTTTACCAGCTTTTGACCACAAAGGTTGCAGGAACATAGGAGCAATGAGCAGTTTCAGGACTCTGATATTTTGCCTAAGGATGTAGTTACATTACATTTAGCATATGCAAATTGTAAGGAATGTTAGGCAGTGGTAAAGTTAGTATGTACTGTGAGCAGTTGCACATTAATGGTTAATAACATGAATGATGCATACCTTCTGAGGCTGGGGGGGCATGGTGACCACCCGCCAGTGGCAGTGGCGGTGTTAGCGGTGGGGGTGTGGTGCTGGCGAGCAGGGACCACCTGCAGGCAGCCATGGTGATGGTGGCAGCATGGGCAGGCCAAGCAGAGACCTTCCACAGGTGGCTGTGGTGGTGTTGGCAGCAAGGGTGGTGGGGCAGGTGAGTGGTGGGCGGCAAACAGGGACCACCCACAGCTTCCCTCTGCATTGTCGGCAGTGATGAGTGGGGACTGCCTGCAGCCACGTTGGCCACAGGGGGAGAGGTGACCACCCGAAGAAGCTGGCGGCAGCTTCAGCAGCGGCCAATCTTGGGGGGGGGGGGGGCACATGCCCCCGTGTGCCACCTACAGAGAAATGCAAGGTGCCCCACCTTGGGAAAAACAACCCATATCATACTTATAGACTTGGCAATGTTACACTCACTAGGCACCACTACTGAAAGAGACTTGGGGGTAATGAGTGATCACAGAATGAACATGAACCACCAATGTGATGCTGCAGCCAGCAAAGCAGATAAAACTCTGGCTTGCATCTACTGATGCATCTCAAGCAAGACCCCAAAAGTCATCCTCCTGCTTTACTCATCTCTGGTGAGGCCACAGCTGGAGTATTGCATCCAATTCTGGGCTCCACACTTTACAAAAGAAATGGAGAAGCTTGAGAGAATCCACAGAGCCATGTGCATGATTACAGGGCAAGAGAGCATGCCTTATGAGGAGAGACTGAGAAGCATGGGACTCTTCAGTCTGGAGAAGAGAAGGCTCAGGGGGGACTTGGTGGCAGCCTATAACTATACAAGGGGTGTGCATCAGGAACGGGGAGAATGTCTGTTCACCAGGGCTCCCCAAGGAAAGAAAGGGTCTAATAGTTACAAACTACTGGAAGACTCGACATAAGGAAAAACTTCTTTACTGTCTGAGTTTCCAGAGTCTGGAATAGACTCCCCCCAGAAGTGCTCCAAGCACCTACACTGGATATGTTCAAGAAACACCTGAATGCTCACCTTGCTAGGGTGATCTGAACCCAGCTGACTTTCCTGCTCTTTGGGCGGGGGGCTGGGACCCGATGATCTTTTGGGGTCCCTTCCAGCCCTAATGTCTATGAAATCTATGAGATTTTCAAAAGCTTCCAGAGGACTTAGTAGAAGATGTCTCACTGGCCTTCAGTGGAATTTGCAGTGCTGTTTCATGTAAGCACTTCAGAAAACTCCACCCAGTGCTGGACCAACCCTTTCACAGATTTGCCATTGATTGTATTGGGAGCTGCATTTCATTCCAAGCATCTACAAAAAAGATCAAAACAACTTGGTGCTCACTTTTCATTCTCTTAACAGATTTCTGCTACTTACCCAATTTGTAACTTGCACCTTGTCTTTCCACTTAATATATAATACCGTCAAGGAAAGAACAATATTTTCTCCACAAAACAAAAAGCACATCCTCCAGGCTACTAAATGTCTCCCTTGTCTGGTGATGTAACTTCCAATAATGTGTTTTCATAAAGTTAAAAACTGTTCATCTTTCAATCCTTTTTTGGAGTCCACATGGGTCCCAGCCCCAACCCAGCCAACTGATACTTGCTTGTTGACTTATCTTTTTACTGATCACTCTCTCTGAATGATATTAAACCCACATGTACTGATTAGAAGTGGTTGATGAGACATCAGTGGAACCATATTTTTTTAGCTTACGTGGTTCTATTGAAATGGAAATACCTTAAAAAAAAACCAAACAAATATAACCCACAAAAAAAGAACAATTTTGTCAGAATTCTGTTTAAAAATGGGAGGGGGAGGGGGAGGAGGAGGAAGGGAAGCGGAGAGGGGAAGAAGGGAAGAAAAAAAAGAGGGAACTTCCAACAATGCTAAAATGTTGCTTTGCTAGTTTGTTAAGAAAATGTTTCAATTTTTAAGACATTGTTTCACATGCCATTTTCTATTATAAAACAAAAAATTAAGAATTTAAAATATTTCAATGTTGTCACCACTAGGTGTTTAAATTCAGCTGACATGAATTTTTTTCATTATTTCTTCAGAGAATTTTCTAAATTTGGGGTTTCATTCCTGCTCAGAAGCAAGCCAAATTCCAAAATCCTTTGTACGTACCAGCTTCCACACAAAATTGCTTTTTAATCCTCTCAAACTGGCATTTGCCACAATGGCTAGGTACAGACAGTCAAAAAGCCCGAGGCTGAATTGATTCAGTCTTTGCAGGCTAGTGTAAGATGCACAGATTAAATTGAAACAGAAGTGAATGGACATTTACCTTTGATTCAGGAAATGCAGCCATATGCCTGCAGTGGCGCAGGCCAGAAGCCAGTAGGTGCTAGAGCACAGCTCTTTGGCTGTGTTCACTTCCTCTTCCTGTTGCCCCTGAAGTCTCTGGGACTTGCAGTCCAGAATTACAGCAGCAGGACTCTGCAGGGTTGCTCATGACTTCCTCTTCCTGCTTCCAGGTGCCTCTGGAATTTGTAGTCTACAGTTGCAGCCAGGAGTAAGTTTGAGTGGGGGAAGTGGTGTTTAACCCCCCTCCCTGGCCCCAGCTGGGTTTTGCCTGGGGTGGGGGCAGTCCTCCCCCCCACCCATAGACTGGGCTGTATCCCCAACCAGGCTCGTCAGCCAGCCCTCACTGCTCCAGCTAGCAAGCAGAGGAGTGAGACCAGCCCTGCTTTCTAGAGCAGACAGCACAGTTTAGGCCAGGGCTGCAAAGCATGCTGTGGGAATGTGATTTAAGTTGAATCGGGAAGGGGTCTGGGACAGAAGTTTCATAAACCAGTTTGACCCAAATCAGTTAAGTCTGAACTACATTCAACCAGGTTTATCTTAAACCAGTTTCAGCCATTTTGAAACTGATTTATGTGCACTGAACATCTGTTCTCTTGCAGGTTTAAACCAGTTTCTGATCACTTAAACCAGTTTATGTGTAACTTCTCTCCCTAGCCAATGTGAGCTTAAGGTTCAAAAAGAGATACTATATTCTATGTTGATCCACCACATCTCTGGCAATGTTTTATCAGACTTGGAATTCAAAATCAACCTTCAGCAACTTCCCAAGGGACTGCCAAGCTGGCAAGTCAAGATGATCTTTACAGAAAGCTGACTAAAATGGCCCTGGACCTTCTTGAGGAAATTCTTGAGTTGTTGCTTATGATAGGTGTTTCCTAATGAAGGTGGCTCCACTTTATTAGCAACCAGATGTTTTCCTTTAACATGTACAGTGCACTTGGCCACCTAAATTATTCATTTGATTACTAATTGCTCAGACTCAGTGATTTATTTTTCATCTCTTTTATTGCAGGCATGAATACAGGAACAGGTAAATAGCTGAGCTGTAAAAGTCTCTCTCAAGGCATGTTTCAACTAAAATGCCATTGTACTTTCTTGTTCTCTTTTTCTTGACATAGGTTTCTGCTCAACTGTATTAAGCTGAATCAGCAACCTTAATTTAAGCTGTCACCCACCAAGCCATAATGGCAGCGGCCAAAGAAGCTTCCTTTACATCTCTTCTCACATTATCTGAAGATTCCTTTACAGCACTTAACTTTACAAAACACAGTTGTAGGGCTGATCTTGCATGCAATCAACAGATCAGTCTCAGTATATTTATTGCAAACTCCTTGAACATATGACATCAAAAAATGAAATAACAATATTCCATTGTATAGTTACAAAGATGTGGTTTGTGGAACCAGTGGACCAGAAAATCAATCCAGGAAAAAAATGAATGTTTTCCAGAAACAGTTAAATAAAATGTGATTTGCCTCCATTAAAATGCTTTGCTGGATTGCTTGCTTTGTTTCAAGTGGCTGCATTGGCAAACTGTTGCAGGAGGAACCTAAAAACCTGAATGGAATATTTTAAGAAAGGCTTGATTTTCAAGGATGTAAATGTGTTCATAATGTTGAAGTCTCTGCACACTGTACAATCTGATACGGACTTGAGACCTTGAACAACCTCTCTAAAGAAAACTTCGTGTTTGAAACAAATGGCAAGTAGGCAAATACTTAACCACACAGAAAAGTATGCAGCTGTTTGGCTTCCACAAGAGATTGCAATAGGAGAAAATACTCTTTGCATAGGTATTTAAAAGATCAATCCAAATTCTGATGGAATCATTCAGACATGGAAACATTGTGTGTTGCCCCCTAAAGAAGGAAAACACAAAAGAAGTCAAAGCTTTCAGGATCTGTCAGCAGTCAAAGCTAAATTTGTAAGTCTGTCCCTAAAGCCAGGTCTGCACCTGAGAGGTTTTGCTGGTATAGCTATATTGGCATGCTGTACCAGCCATGCACTCCTATAATGGCATAAAACTACACTTTTGCCAGCGGAGTTAATTCTAACCCCTTAAGCAAAATCAGCCATACTGGCAAAATAAATGTGGTTTGCCAGTATAACTGCACTGCCACTAGGCAGTAGGCACTTGGCACGGCTCCATCGATCACAAGTCAGACCTCTACCGTGTGACTGACACGGCTGTGCAGACACAAGTTTGTAACATAGACCTATTCTTAGAAACTGAGAAAACTGAACTTAAAACAACTATCAGCTACTTCTCTCTGTTGCCACCAGAGATGCTGAAAAGGTGCTATGTTAGCTTACATGGTAACTTAGCCCACATTGAGCTTTGTGCTATGGTGGCTAGACTGCTATTGGTACATGAGCTAGCTAGTTTAAAGCTAACTTGGATATGTCTACTCTACACCGCAAATCACAGTGTAAATACTGTATACTAAGGCAATGCATACTGTAATGCATCATAACCTGGTGCAGCTAGAGTTTAGGGGAAACCTAAGTTTTGACTTGACCAACTAGCACACCTTGGAGCTCATGCTTCCTTGCTTCCTGGTGAATTTTAGCTAACTTGTTTACCATGACCATCTCTCAATGCAGCCAAGGTAAAGATGTGCATTCAAAGGTTTTTCAGAAGGGAGCGGAATTGGTTAGTGTAGTTAAAGGAAGGATGCACAAATCAAGAGTAACATGATGAAACAGCACAAACAGAAATTTAGTTTAGAATTAAGATAAATGTTCTTACTTGAGATGTTGGACAACAGAGTAGTCTCTGCAGGGAAATGGTGGAAGCCCCATGGCTTGAGACAGTGAAAATTAGACTAGAGAAAACACTTGGGGATATATTGAGGGAAGGTCCTGCAGTGATTAGGACTAAATGACCCACTAAGTTTGTTACTGATTTTTAGGACTCTAAGGTGCCTACATCCTTTCTCAGCTATTTTCAAAAATGCCTTGTTAGTGCAGGTGTACAACTTTACCAGGGTGTCTTAGTGCAGCTCTTCAGTTATGAAAATTTCAGCTTGCCAATCTATGTGTACTAGGAGTATGATGATATATTTCAAAATATACGTCCCTTATTTATGTATCAGAAA
Organism: Gavialis gangeticus; assembly: GCF_001723915.1. Classification (NCBI taxonomy): domain Eukaryota; kingdom Metazoa; phylum Chordata; order Crocodylia; family Gavialidae; genus Gavialis; species Gavialis gangeticus. Next base: position 1,197,071 of record NW_017729007.1, on the reverse strand, counting down.
AACCAAGTCTGGTACTCATCCTCTTTGAATGCTTTGGCCTCTACAAAGACACTGCATCTAATCAGGAATAGTTTGCCCCCAAACTTAAAGCAGATTCCAGGTTTGCACTCTAGCACTTTTGTACGAGTTCACAGCAATAGGCACAGCAGAAAAAGCAGGGGATTGCTGAATTGTCTGATCAGATACTTTCTTCCTGATCATGATTTTGTGAAATGGCCACACACAACTGGTACATGCCTGAGACAGGCCAGAACCAGTTAATAAGCAGCCATGCAAATTAGTTAACACCACTCTTGGAGTAATTTTGCTTCCAGGTCACTCAGAACATTGGCTCCTATTGGATTTTCTTCTTCTTTATCTTTAGGTGGCTCTCTTTTTATTAACAATCAGGCAAAAATGATTATGCACAATGTCTCCAGGCTGCAGCTCCCCTTCCTTCACGATCCCTCTGAAGGAGGTAAGGAAAAGACTAATGGGAAAAGAAAGGGGGTCCTTTTATAGCTGCAGCCTCTTTTGCCTTGGTGATTCTGTACAGGACATTAAGGCTCCCAATAAATTTTTAATAGCCTCGGATTGATGGAAAGATATACCTAAAATAAATATGCACTACCAAATCTCTTGCTATCATAGTTATAAGTCAGCTCTACAATGTTCCAGTTGCATTTTGGTAACATAGCAAAGTATGTTGAATGCCCTCAAATACACAAACCAGATTCTGGGCATTTATTTGGTTTCTTGGGTCTAATTCCACGTGTGGAGCTATTTTCTTACACTACATACCACAGGTTGTATACTTATGCCACTTAGGTTATAGCAATAGAAACTGTTAAAATTATTAAATTTTTAACTAAGCCTTATGCTCATTTCCTGCCCTGGCAAATATAAGACTGCCAGGTAATTTTCTCTCTCCAGATTGCACTCAAGAGTACTAAAATGCACTTGATTTTTCATATTAAAAATGACCATACCTAACTCTGAAGGAAACTGAATGTTACAATATTCACTTTGAAGCTAACAGGCTGGTTAAGCTGAGATAAATTTATGGTCATCAATATCAAATTAAGGACATCATGATTTTAACAAGACTAAAAACAAGAGAATCATACTGTACAGAGTAACAAAAAATATATTAGATCTTGGGCCATATAAAAAACACTAAAATGTCCATTCAAAATTGTACGCTTAAGTGGATGGTTAGCTGTTGTGAGCTTTTTAAAGAATGCTGCACTACAAAAAAAAAAAAAAGAGAAAAAGGAGGCCATTTTTAATAGGAAATTTAATCTGTGCTCTTATTTTGTGAAAATTAAAAGATTATTGTTTTGATCTTTTAAGGCTGCTATCCTGCAGCCACTTATATACCTGCTTAACTTTATGCATAGGAACAATCCCATTACTTGCAATGGAACCACTCACATGCTCAAAGCAACCAAAATTGTGGAACCGCTGCAAAGTTTTGCTGGAATAACTGTTGGCAAGGTGTGTGAAAAAAATCACACATCTCGTCACCATAGTTATACTGGCCAACCCTCTCCCCCCCAGATGTAGACATTGCTCTGTCACAAAAGGGTGCTTCGTTGACTTAATTTTAATGGTTCAGAGTGGTGGTGTGGCTACGACAGCACAGAACTCTTTCTGTCAGTATATTCTGCCCTGCACCTAGGGGGCCTCTACCAACGTACCTGTGCCCGTATAGTTATATCAGCAGAGGCTCTTCTAGTTTAGCTCTGCCTGAATTATGTAGGCAAGTGTTTGTAGAATAAGGGCCCAAGTAAAAACTTGTCATTAAAAAATTGTATAAGAGTGTTAATAGCAAATAATTTTGAATCACTGAAGATTTTCTTGCCTAAGAATACAATAAAAGTATTTCACCATCAATTTAGGATGACTAATTAAAGGGAGGACTGGTGTGTGTGTGTGTGTGTGTGTGCGCGCGCACGCACACACAGATATGTATCTATTTTCCCCTTACTTTTATATATACCTCAACAGAGGGTACAATTAGGAATTCAATAAGACAGCCACTTGTTTTCCAGTGGAGACTAACAGTCCAGGGGTTAGGATGTAATAATAATTTTTCCATTTTAAAAACGATTCTTTAACAAACAGCAGTAGCTTGGTGCAATTTTCAGTTATACAAAACAGCATATTTTCTATGGTACTATCAAAATATTCTGCATAACATTAATCTCTGTGCAGTTATTAACATATATATAGAACAGTGTTTCCCAATAGAAATCAGTATGTTCCTTGCTGATCCTTTGTGCCCTAGATTTACCAAAACCAAACCTAAAATTCATTTTATAATAGTATAAAATCTCAAGAGAGATAAAGGGTTGAAAGTTTATTTCTGAGCAGCAAATGAACAAAGAAACTCCTCCCAGTTAAAGTCAAGCAAGACTTAATTTTAACCAACTGTGGTGAATCCAGGCAAGTCAGGAACATAACACATTTTTGTGATGCATTATGTTGCGTACACAGAAGCAGAGGAATGTAAACAGACAGAAGGCACGTGAAAGGCCCCAATCCATTCTCCACATGAAGGAAGTCAGAATTTCATAATTCGGTCATCAGGAGTCGTTTCATCATCTTCTCTCTCTCAAGTTCACGCCTCAGAGTTTCAGCACTGTGTGATTAATGCACAAACAGCTAATTATGGGGACAACAACATGATGCATCTTTCAATTAAAATATCATTAACATTTTGAAAAGAACAATGGAGGAGAAAAGGTTCAATTTGATTCAATAAAAGTCCAGAAAATGGATGGCTAAATCGCAAGTAAAATTCATTTGACATTTTGAAGAGCAAACCAAAGCAAGAAAATGATAATGATAAAAAATGTAATAAAACATTCCCTTTCTTTTCCCATTAATTGCCAAAGAAACAGAATTAGGAGCTCAGTTTTTTGGTAACTGAGGTAAAAGATATCATAAATGACTTTAAGTGCAGTCTTCCTTCAGCATCTTGATTCTCTAGTTCTCAGCTTTTCCGCTAGTTGGCACTGGAGGAAGTTTCTTTTCTCTGTGTTTGCTACCTGACTATATAGGGGTGTGTGAAGCGGGCCCTATTCAATTCAGATTCAGCCTGAATCAGGGACAGCAATTCAATTTGGTGGTTTGGATCACTGTCCTGATTTGATTCGGCTGGATCTGCATCTGAAGATTTGATGCTGATTTGGACAGAAACACAGCTTTCATAGATTTCATAGACATTAGGGCTGGAAGGGACCTCGGAAGATCATCGAGTCCAGCCCCCCGCCCAAAGGACAGGAAGTCAGCTGGGGTCATTGTATCCCAGCAAGATAAGCATCCAATTTGCTCTTGAAGGTGGTCAAAGTAGGTGCTTGAACCACCTCCGATGGCAGGCTGTTCCAGACCTTGGGGGCTCGGACAGTAAAGAAATTCTTGCTTATGTCCAGCCTGAAATGGTCTCGCAGTAGTTTATGACCATTTGACCTCGTCATCCCTTGGGGCGCTCTGGTGAACAAATGTTCCCCCAGATCCTGGTGGTCACCCCTGATAAACTTACAGGTGGCCATCAGGTCACCCCTGAGCCTGCTCTTTTCTAAGCTAAAGAGCCCCATGGCTTTCAGCCTGTCGTTGTACGTCTGTTTTCCTGACCTCTGATCATGTGCGTGGCTCTTCTCTGGACTCTCTCAAGCTTCTCCACATCCTTTTTGAATTGTGGAGCCCAAAACTGGACGCAGTACTCCAGCTGCGGCGTCACCAAGGCCGAGTACAACGGGAGAATGACATCCCGGGATTTGCTTGAGAAGCATCTATGGATGCAAGCCAGTGTTTTGGTCGCTTTAGCCAGTGTTTTTGTCACCTTAGCCAGCTTTAAAAGTTTTTTCTACATACCTCGAGGAATTGTTACCTCTCAGCTCCGTGTTTCTGGGGAACCCTGGCACAGGAGGCAGCCTGTCTGATTCGCAAAGAATTCCACCCCCACCCCCTCCCCCAAACAAAACTGATTAAGATGCAGTGGGAGACGCACCTAAAACCCTCCAGATAAGGGTGACCATTCATTTACATGGGAGATGGAGAACAGAAAGCCCAAAGCAGAGACCACAGTAAATTCTGGGATCAGAGAAGCAGGGGAGCACTGCATGATGGG
>NW_017729007.1:1175138-1187957 GCF_001723915.1 Gavialis gangeticus | reverse complement strand
CACACACCCAGCTCAGCATTTATCAGACCAGTTCTAATCTGGATTTACAAAGGACTTCCCTGCCCCCCCCAGCCTCTAAGCAGAAGTAAGTTTAATAGGCATCTCAGGCCTTACATTCCCCGGTCCCACTATGGGAGGCCTATTTAAACTTGATTGACTAAAACTCGGTTGCCTGGTTAGGGAATACTGAGGCAAATAGATCGAGTCAGAGGGGGTATGGGCAACATTTGAACAATGGTAAAGGGTTCATCACAGCGTCCAGCCGCTGGAGCCCTGACCACAAGTGTTGTTATACTTTTCCCAGGATGACTGGTGGAAGTCCTCTCCACAAAAGGTTATGAGCACTACAATAATTGCCTTAAGTCTGTTAAAAAACTATAGTAAGATCTGGAAAAGTCATGCTAAGCTGAGGCTTGTTCACAACAAGTAAAAATCCAAAACCTTGATGCTGCAAGCTATCTATTGTTTCTGAAGAAACCATGAGATCTCATCAGTATATCCGCTATCCATAAGAATTTCAATCTGGCTCCTAAGTGTCTGGTTGCTCACTAACCTTATGTTTTCCTGATTATCAAATCAGTTTTTTTGAGATCTTCCAAACCAAATAACCCCTTGTCAAGAGAAAAGACAAGAGCCTAGAAATGTATCCCTAATCAATGAACACACCCCAAAGTAATGGGCAAATCTGGTAACAGGATCAACACGGGTCATGATTGCTGCAATGCTGGAGTGGATGGAGTATTTCTGGTCCACTTTTGGGTTTGCCAGGGAGTGCGCTGGGGGTTGCCTCTTGCACTGCCCAGGCTTGGTGATCAGCCACAGGAGGACCCCAGGTACCTCCCCCAGATCCAGGAGGCACCAGTTGCTGAGCTCAGAGGGTGTGGGCGGGCCTCCCTGCACGCTCCCCAGTGGATCCAGAAGTGGACAAGAAGTGCTTCTGGTCCACTTCCAAGTCTGCTGCTGAGTGCACTGGGGGGGACCAAAGCTTTGCACAGCTCTACTATTTAACATGCATATTAGGGAAAGAGAAAAACAGTTGGATTAAGCAGTAAGATCAACAACTGTCCATGAGTTGCACTCCTACAGCCATATCATACCACCTTTTCAAGTGGAAATCTTATCTAAGGAAGGGTAAGGACTTGGGGATGGGGACTAGCAAGCCAAGCCAATGTTCCCTGTCAGACAGATTTGGAGAGAAGTGAAGTTAGATCTGATATTACTCTTTAGACATAGGTATGGGGAAGAGGTCCCAGACTGCTTGATGCCACTTGTTATTTTTGAGTGGCCTTGGGTTTTCCTTCCCCTAGTCTACTCCATACCTTTACATGAACTGGGAGCATGGAACTTTTCTATCAACCCACTGCTGCTCTGGGTATTTGAGTGAGTCTGTGGCTAGTGCCACTCCTCTCCTGTGGTAAAGGGAAGACAGAAGCTTTGCTATCCCTTCCTCATAAACTATTATTTTCTTTACTTATTATACAGACCAGGGAGGGGGCCTATTGCACTGGATCAGGTGTATGTGGGAGGAAACTTCTCCTAAGAGCAAAGGATTCTGGATGTAGCTGAGTCTGAGGGATGAAGTGCTTTTGTGGGAAAGTGGACATCACACATGCTAATGTAGTGAGGTCCGTGGGGCAGCTGCCAGCCCCAGTCAAGAACCAGGAGATTGTTGGAGATGAGAAGAGAAGAAAAAGAGGGAAAGAAAATTAGGTAAAGAAAGACTGTAGAGGGGACTAAGGTAGGTGGAGAGAGAGAGGAGGAACAACAGGATATGAAATGGATGGATAAAAAGAAACACCACCTAGAAACCTATATTAATCATAAAAAACAAAGGAAAGAAAGAAAAAAGATAAATTGTAAATTCTCTTTTTGCCTTTGCAGTGGAACATCATGCACCAAACTGAGCATTTTCCAAATTTTGTCCTTTGGAAAGAATGCTTCTTGGTCTCTCTACAAAGCTTTCTCTCTCTCAACCAATTGCTTAAGATTTGGTGGATTTCTCAAAAGATATTACCTAGGCTTATTCACTTATGAGTTAATTACTCATTTGTTAGTTATCTACTAATGACTTGACAGATTCTTATCATGCATAAATAGATTGGTTAAATAGAAGAAACATTAGCCAGAGTCAATGAAAAGCCCAAACAAGTGCACTCTGGGAGATAAATGTGGTTAGCAGTGCAGAAAGAAGATATTGGAGCCAGGATATTTTTTTCTCTTTTGATTTAGCCTTTTTGCTCAAATGTTAACACGTGCACTTAGTTCATTTCTATAAATGACTATGTTGGCCACTAGCATACAGGCTGCCTAGACTCTCATTCAGTACAAAAAATCCTCACAGCTCTTCAACAGTGTGCAAAATACACTAAGGAAGCACATGCTGGTTAATGTGAACAGAGTCTGAAATTCCTATATTCTCATCCCAGCTCTGACCAGTTGGTTTTGGATGAGTCACAACTTCTGATACTGTGGGAGAATCACAAATTTGTGGCTTAATTTCTGAAGTCTGCCATGAGGGCAAAAAACACATCTACTTTATTGTGTTTTTTAAAGCACAGATTTCTGAATGAGGTCTCTACATAGAACTCTATATCTTCAAAGTACTTTACAAATATTAGCTAATTAACTGAAGTTATTCAAAATCTTTCCATTAACTTAGACAGGAGCTGAATCACATCCTAAAACATAGGCTTACCCTACAACTGCTAGGACTCTTATGTACAAACAGCCTAACAATAACAAAAAACACATTCACTTGAAATTAAAGTGAAGGCAACAACCCTTGTGAGTCAAACTTAAAACTGAAGGTGAAAGGTTAACATATAGTCCCACGTTAAGCAGCTTTTCACTTTTCACTCCCATTTCACTATAGTGTTTTGGGCCTGGCAATGAAAACTACACTTGTGCTTTTGGGATCTTGGATGGATCCAATGATACAATTATCTTAACCACATAGGCAGTTTGGGGAAGTCAATACTAATCAACAGCTAGAGAGGAGACTATTATTACAAAAAAACCTTTAAGATGGAAGAAGTGAACAAAAAAAAAAATGTTGTCTGGCTTTGGGAACCTGGGACATATTTTTACTATTTCATGCTACAAGAGGAACAATGGTTGCCCAACATCACTGAGAAATATCAGAGCCTCGTATTCACCTGAAGGGGTAGACCCTTTTCAATCCTACTCTCCCTCAGTGACCATTTAGAATTTAGGAAGACAGATGACAATAGCACTTATTAAAAAAGCAATGCCAGTGTTTCCGGGAAAGTGATCTGCATCAGAAGAAATTGAACACCTTCTTCTCTTTTACCTGGAGGTCATTGAGATGGTTTACTTGGATTTTACAGGTGGGCAACTGCTGGCTACATCAGAGTGACTTTCATTTAGGAAATATACAAAGTAAATATAATATGCTGCTCTTTTACTGAGAAGGAAGTTCAAAATGGCAAATGACTCGCAGCATCAGTGGAAATGCAAACTTGGACTGACAGGGTTTTTCCCCTTTCCAATTAGGATGGATATCAAGAAATCAAACCAACTCCTGAGAGTTTAGAGTAAAGGAGATTTATGTTATTTCCATCAAAGAACTGCACAATACCTGTCTGCCAGAGAAATAGGTTTGTGAGATGTATATATTGTCTGCACAGTTGGGGTTGGGACAGTCTCAACCAAAGACCTCCTTGCAGGTGACAGAGCTACTGGTGATATCTTGGGAGACAACTGCACAGCACAACATTTTAATTTGTTGTCAGTAAATTCTGCCTAAAAAGAAGAGATAAAAAGGGTAGATTAGTTTCTACTTTTTATGCCCATTTTCTCTATACCATTTCCATTTTCATTATTATCAGATTTCCTCTAATAAAGCAGGTAAAGGAAAGGCTACCACTATAGCAGCTAATGACCTCAGAACTAGGAAGTAACCCTTTTAGATGATGATGCAGACACTCCTTTTGGTAGAGGTTGACAGTGGTACACCATTAAGGAGTCTGATCAATAAAGAGGACTACAACACCGAACTCAATTTACAGTACCTTCCATTGATAGCACTTGGAACAAATACACACCCACACACTAAAAAATAACATTTATCACTATTTAATTTAATCTAAAGCCATTATAAGGAGTATCCAAAAGGGTCAGCTTGGCATTCTTATCTCTTAAATGGAGCCCCATCAAAGTTAGCTATTAAGTCTTTGGAAAATACTATAGGAGAGTCTGGGTCTAAAAGTTAGATGGAGTAAACCATGCCCTAAAACTATTATTCATTGGCAACTAGTGACTGGACGCACAGTCAATACATCAGCATAAAGTGCACAGAGAAATAACCACATTCAGACTAGACCCATCTTCAAATACAATAACATACTATCACATCACCTATTTTGTAGTAGACTGTGCAGCATTCCAGACCCACTATTTGCATAGGACCATTTCTAACAACAGAGAATGGCCACTGTCTGCTTGTGAGTGTGATACAGAACTGGTAAGGACACACAGTAATTACAGTTCTCCAATACTTCAGAAGAGCCAGGAAAATGTTCACACTTATTAGCTGCATTCCTTTCTTGACTATCAATCTTCCCTTACAACTTTGGTTCAGTCATCACAATCATAGGGAGAGACATCACCACACCAGTGAAGCAGAGAATGTTATCTAACTATTGTTTAGATTTTTTTCATCATTTTTCAAGTGATCTGAACCACCTAGTATTAACATTCAGTGAATAAACTTGTGGAGCTACAGACCTGTATGCATTCTGCTGCTTAATTCAGTATGCAATTTATTTGCATTTGGGAAGGAGCTGCTGTAGATTTTGCTTCTAACATTTCCCAGCCTCCACCCACATCTTAACTGAAAGCATATAGTACATTCTGGTTGAACAGTCAGGATGAGCCATTCCTTTCATTGTACAAATGCAGTACAATGAAATCCAATATAACATAAAACAAAACCAAATAACTAGCAGGAACGAACAAGCATAACCTCCAAACCCATCAACTTAAATTCCTAAATATTAGCAAGCATAAGCCATACCTCTAGCATTTAGCTTTGAAAGGCCAATCACAGAGTCCACAGACAAGCAAACACTGAAGTCCATATTCAGGGGGACCAGATCAAGCTTTTTATAATTAAATAATGATACCAGGCTCAAAACCTTACCGGGAGTAAATGGCTAAAGTCTTACTGAATTAGGGATCTGAAACAATTTATACTTGCTGAGGATCTGAGCCCTTCTTTTTTATCTATCTATATGTATTATAAAAATATATACACATATACACGTAGTGTAATTGCTTCTTTCTCTCTCACATTTATATACATATGTTTATATGCATTTGGCTAGGTACTTAGGTGTTATAAATTGACCCATCTCCATTAAAATCAATAGATGTATGCTGACTTACAGCATCTGAGGAACTCATCTATCTAATTCACCTGCAATTTCTATGATAGGCTTAGAAATATTACCATGAATAAATTCAATTGTTAAGCGCTTCTATTTTAAATAGTCCACTTTAATCACAGGTAAAACTCAAATAGCAACACTTTCCTCCTATTTTTCACAAAGAAAATAATTTTAGCTCTTTATACACTGTGGAATTATAAAACAAAGATAAACAAAAGACAGAGGTCTCCAAAACTCTTTGCTTTTAATACTTTGGGAGACATTTTTGGTTCCAAAACACATTTTTAAAGAACAAACAACATAAACATTTTTGCAGGCTGTTCATAACATGAAAAGAAAGTGAGGAAGAGGAACAGAAAGGAAAAAGCAAATGAAGCACAAACATTTGCAGCCAACCAGGAGTGTGTGTAACTACAGAACATTTAGAGTCTGGTTACAGGATTGGGGGTTCACTCTTACAAATTTCCCCCAATTGCATTTGTCTGTGTTATTTTATAGGTGTCTCTAAATACTGGGTGATATCTAGCATGATTGTTGTGCTATAGTAAATTTAAAATCAACTAAGCAGAAACAGATCGTTCTGGGCTGACCGATCTCCACATTTAAAGCTCTGGGGCAGAAACAATCTTATATAGAATTATGTCTGAATTAACTTATCTTACTTCCCTATTTTTTTCCTTTCCATGAAATCACTTGGGAATATCCTGGTTCACTAAAGATACCCCCAAATGCCTACTTCTGCAATAGTAGAATACCACTGTAAATCACAATCCAGGGTTTTTGTAAGTGTTTGTAATGCTACTTGGTGGCATTTTTCAGTGAACCAGGATTTCAGAGAGACAAGTGACAGTAGAATTGTAAAAGGTTACCAAAAACTTGAGTATGTAATGCTCCCTTCCATTCTCTTTCACTCAACTGAGTACAAATAGTAAAAGTAATTAAAAAAAATATCTCATGGAGTTTTCCAGAGAAATTTTCAAGTTTTCATGGAGAAAGTGAATATTATTCAGTTTCAATTTCCAATATTTCATTATAATTTTTCACAAGGAAAAAGTAACTTTGTGATGATCATTACTCATTTGTGAGGGCAATGCTCTGCACAGATTTCTGTGCATAAGACAATGTAACATTTGATCAGGGACACAAATGTAAATGGCTGCCTTTTAATTTTACCACTGTGCAACCTGAAGGACTTTCAAGACCTTCCAAAACATACTTGTTGAACAGGCTGGTTTCACATGTTCCAATAAATCTGTTTGGATATTTCTAATTGGAAAAACAAAATTGACATGAACAAGGCTTGGGATAAATTTTAACTTCTCTTAGAAGATGGCTTAAAAGTCTACATTTGAGTGAAAAACAGAATATTTGGATTAAAGCCTGAAATAATATGGTTTATCACTGAGGCAAAATTTCTCTTTCCATTCACTATATTAAAAAAGATATTGAAATGACTGAAGTTAACTTCTATACCCTATGAAAGAAAAAACAGACTGGACCTCAGGACAGAAGTTCTGGTTAAAGTGTGAATTGCTTCATTTTATGAATTTAATTTAGAAACTTCAGGTTAGCAATTCTGTTTTATAATTCTAATCTGGGGAGGTTCCTTATAGGTCTCATGGTGGAAGGATATAAAGTAGGGGTGTGCGAAACAGGCCCTATTCGATTCAGATTTTGCTTGAATCAGGGATAGCGATTTGATTCATTGATTCAGATCGCTGTCCCTTATTCAATTTGGCTGAATCCAAATCTGAAGATTTGATGCTGATTTGGAGAATCAGTGATTTGGACACAGACACAGCTTTAAAAGTTTTTTCTACATACCTCAAGGTACCAGGTGTGGCTTGTGAACGCTGCGATACTCAGGTGGAGGGAGCGTCCCACAGGAGTGCAGGGAGGCCCTCCACGTGCTTGGCGGTGAACCCAGAAGTGGACCAGAAGTACTTCTGCATGGGGACCCTCCCCCCCATATCTCCCTGGCGCAGTGATCAGCCCTGGGGGCACCCCAGGTGCCCCCCCAGATGCAGGAGGCACCAGTTGCCGAGCTGGGAGGGTGCAGGGGCCCCCCCACGCGCTCCCTGGCAGACCTGGAAGAGGACCAGAAGTGCTTCTGGTCCACTTCTGGGCCTGCTGCCCAGTGTGCTCCCCCCGCGCTTCTGTGGGAAGCTCCACGTACCCCAGCATTGCCGCATTGATGAGCCGCCTGCTACCTAGAGGTATGTAGAAGAAACATTTAAAGCTGTGTCTATGTCCGAATCGCTGAATCTTTCCGAATCTCTCCAAATTGATTCAGAGGGTTCCGATTCAATTCAGAGAGATTCAAGGGTCCCTCTGGTTCGATTTGGAGATTCGGCCACCAAATCGGGCTGAATCTCCACCGAATCGAATCAGGGACTGAAGCTTCACACAGCCCTAATATAAAGTACATTACAGACAGAGTTCCAAACGTTGTGTCTAATGGTTCAGGCTAATTTTAAACGCTTTCTTAAATGTCTAAGTTATCGTATTTATTAGATTCATATAGCTACTGAAAATTGGGCGTAAAGGGCTCTGTTCTTTTAGAGATATCATACTTTGTTTTCTACTGTTATACAGTAACTATCCTCATGTGTGTGACAATGAGTCTTCTTACTCTTTTCTCAAGCAAATCTTTCTCTATGATTTGTCTCTCAGTTATTAACTACCCTAGGAGTTCACACCTACAAGCTACCATAGTCAACAAATGTATTTCTAAGAAATATTATTCTTTATTTCATTTCAGAATGCAAGCTTTTATGCAAGTTATGTGCTTTAGATAAAATAAAGGTTTGTGAAGGGGACTAAGGCAAGGCTTCCATTTAATGTAGAGATGCCTGTACGCTGCACAGCCCCTGTCTGTTCATGAAGAATCTGTGCAGTGTCACCAGTGCGCTATGCAGTACAACTGTGGGAGGTACAACAGCATTTGGGGACTCTGGCTGCACTGGAGTTTCACCTTAATTCTTATAATTCTTTCTAGTAAACTCTAACATCCTAACAGAAACAAGTTTATTGACCTGGGTATTGGATTGACTTGATGCCTGTGACCTATGTGGAATGTTATCTTCGCTGAGGATGGTTAAATTTCTGACATTCAGTTAAAGAATAATCTGGATTTGCAAGTGCTGTGTAAAATACACAGTTTTTCAGTTGCATGTTTTACTTACAGAAAACTGTGGTACTGTTGTAAAAGGATCGAAAAAGGGATTAGATGTATCAGCAGGGAATGTCTTTATCTTTAAAAAAGATAAAGAAAAAGATGTTACTTTCAGAGCATAAAGATGAAAAAAAAAGCAACACATCTGACAAACTAGACAAACTAGAATGGTTCAGCAGCACTCAAATCAGCCCGCCTCAAAATGCATACGTAAGCGCTAATGGTGAATATTCAAAAGATAAATATGAAGACCTGATTGAATTATTTTACCCATGTAATTATATCTATTGTGAAATAGCTCATGTAAGCAGATTCTGAACTGACTGCATACAATACATCTTCCAATTTTGTAAAACACTCATTACATTTAATTATCTGGCTTGCTCTACTGAATACTGTGCATTTTGAATAGGTAACATTAACTTTAGTGGCAACAGTCCTTACATGGTGTTAGCTACAGCCAGAGGCTTCTATTAAAGAACTTATGTTTTATGTAGTCCAGGCTCCCATGATTTCAATATGTACAGCTAACATTAACAGGTGGCATAGTACAGGCAGGTCTGAATACTGCAGAATATTGAAGCAGACAGGACCAAAAGAGAGCATTAAAAATGACTGAGGGCAACCGACTGGTAATCACTGCCACTGGCAATATTAAGATCTGCAATTCTATGCATTACAAATGACTGGCTGAGAACAAACAAATCTCTCAGGAGACGTTAACAAAGGAGCATTGACATTACAGATCAGAGACCATTCACTTGCTTTGTGTCTGCACAGAGAAGTATAAGAATTCTTAGTGTGGAATTCAGATAAGTCCCTGATGGAAATTGTTGCTGGGCTTAATGACAACTTGAACGCTGGATGAAATAAAAAAAAATTAAACAAATAGCAACAAAGCACTACCTTTTTCTTTACTCAAATAGAGGTGGGGGAAAGGATTTCTCAAGTACAAAATATTGATTTTGACCTGCACTTCCATCCTTGCCAGACAATATATATTTTTATTTTATAAACTGTAAAGGCAGTTTTTGTTCCTCTTTATTGATGAAAGTAACACATGTTAGCTTACAAAGCACGTCTTCAAACATAATGCTAATTTAGTAACAGGTATTTAGCAATGAACTGAGGAAGCATTGAGCCAACTGTAATAGAAAAGAACACCTGAAATTATAAGATGCAATGTAATGAAGAAAATGTATATCATTTACTTTCTAAACAAACAACCAAACCATATTTTGTTGCAAATATACCAAACAAAATTCAGCTCATCTGTTGTCCAACGTGCACATAGACACATATACTTAATCGTGGAACAGTCAAGCATTCTTCCATGTAAGTGGTATTGGATTCCATAAGGACGTTTAATTATGTAATCCCTCATTAACACCATGGGCATGGCTGTAAACTCATCATATGAGCAGACAACTGTGTAAGCAAATACTTTAAAGCACGAACAGATCTGTCTAAAGATACCGAAGGAAGGGGACATTTTAGATATTACATAAAGACCGATGTGTCCACGTTCCATCAGCAAACTGAATGCTGAGAGAGTAAGTGTAATCTTTGCCATTCATTTAATACACTAGGCAAATAATACCACCTAGAAAATCTGTCATAAGTATATCTGTCAATAGCCAAATATGGAAATACAACACGAGTGATTATAACGTGGCTCTGTCACCTAAGAGACGAATAAATAGCCAGGAGTCAATCCTTTCACACATGATTTATAAGGTATTTAACATTTCAGTATTACTTAGTGTTTGGTTATAACTCCGCTTATAACTTAGTACCATAGTCAGTCAAAGGGAATTGTACAAAATTAAAATTAGTTGCTCAGATCTAGCATAAGCTTTATACATTTCAACCAAAATCTATCTAATTTCATGAATTGATTTTACCAAGAGAACCATGTTTAGTTAATGGAAGCAGATTGGAAGAATGACGCCAACATTATTCAAATGCCTATTAAAATATTGTTTAGAAGCACATTAGAAAAGTTAGTCTTGAATATATGTGGAGTGTGACAGTGATGTGGAACAAAGTATCTTGTAAAATCAGAAGCACATATTGTGTGACAAAACACAATGCACATTAGTTGATCTTGTTCAGCTTTAAGCATGTTCTTATTTGGGGGAGTTATTTAATCAGGAAACAGGATTCCAGTAAAACAAATTCAAGGGTTCTTGCACGTCTCCAAGCTGCCTTTTGCAGACATCAATCAACCCAACCAAAAACAGCTATGGAGGAATGTAAAACTCATGTTTGTGCAGGACATTGGAGCCAGAAACAGAAGTCATTTGGCCCACACACCCATGTTCCTTCTCTCTCTTTTTCTAACTGAGAAGAGTCCAGTTATATCTAACCAGCAAAACATATCTGATTGTCCAGACTGTGCCTCAGTAAGAATGAAGCTGCTGTTTCTCACAGGGAAAGTAGAGAGAAGGAACTTGCACTGCTTTGTTAAAAATAGCTGAAGGGTTTTCCCCCTTCTCTCATCTAACGGGGATTTGGCTGTTCTGAACAGGGAAACAGGCAGCGAGTCCTAAATATCCTTTTCAGACTGATATGGAGCAGACCTAGGAAGATATGATAATGAATGTGGGGAAAGTGGGTCAAGAAACTGGCTACTGTGCAGACCTCTCAAATGCATTTTGCCCAGGAGCCCAGGTTTGGTCCTGGCTCTGCATGTTCCCCAATAGCCTTGCAGTCTAGAGGGATGACAGCAGTCACTGGTTGCTGCCAGCTGGCGGGAAGAGGAAACCCCTGAATGTAACTAAACACAGCTGAGTTTTCAGGAAATGAACCAGTTCCAGGCCTGAATCTCTTTCAGGCTGTGGCTCAGATGAACACAAACACTCGAAAAAACACAAAAAGCAAAGCAGTTCTGATCAGAAGATGAGAGAGGGGCTGGAGGTTTCTCTCTCCTTGCCTCTCTACCTGTCCTTAAAAACATACCCCCCCACCTTTCTTTGAAACCTATGCTGAATCAGGTGACAGGCAGGCAGATGTTAAATCTTCCCTGGCAGCATTACACGGTCGCAGCAGCTTGCACCCACTTCAGGGCAAGGGACTCTTAAAAGATGCCAACTGCTTCATGCGGGGCATGAACGACACGTGCCCCTGGCGGCTGGGGGGGCATGGCGGCAGCACGGTGGCGGTAAGCAGGGGAGCTCCCGCAGATGCCGCTGGCAGTGAGTGGCGAGTGACCTTTTTGCAGGGGGTACACCACCATACTCAGGGGATGCACATGCACCCACATGCACCCCCTATGTGTCATCCCTGAGGTGGGGGATCAGACACAGGAAAGCCAGTGGCACAGAGAAAGGTTCTGTGGAGCCAATCCCATGACTTACACTGAGTATACTGCTGCCCTGTCATTTTCTAAGGGTGGTCTGTGCAGGATAAAAGGAATAGGGGACAGGAAAGAGGACATGGACTGTTGAAAGAAAGATCAAGGGAAGACTGAATGATGGCGGAGGAAGAAAAAAAATGAAAAAGGACAATAAAGGACACTTTTTTTGTTGCATGCTGTGCTACAGCTGACAAGTTAAAATGGCTTTTAAAGATAAAATCAATTTCTAAGGAGGTTTTCCCTCTGCATGAGTCAAAACAGCTTTGTAATCTGAGTTACAGTGAGCATATACCTGTTAAAACTGGTCTAATAATTCACTGGCAAGTTAGACTGATAATAAAATCGAGTGGTTCCACATACTGGCCCTTCCTCTCATTTTTTGATGGCTTGAACACACCCTGGCAGGTTTGGAGCTTGAGAATTATGACTGCATTACCATAGCAAAAGTGCTTTGGACAAATGTGCCCTGATCCAATACTACGTCTGGCAATTCAAGAATTTGCCAGATTTTACAGAACACTCAATGAGTAAAGCAAACAAATGAAGAAGCAAAAACCCCTAACCTGTACATGATTTCAGAATAAAAATCTACTGTCCGGTGAACTGTAAGGGGATTAATTTGAAAACATGCCATACAACAAAATATCCATGCTGCTTTTGTGGGAAAATAAACGAAATTTTGACCTTCAGCAGGCAACTTTTCTAGAGGCATTAACACTCTTCCAGCAGCACAGAAGCAGTTGGGTAGATCATTAGTGGTATCACATTATAAATCTATTACTATCAGTTTTGTGTTAATGCCTGTATTGCAAAGGGGGATGAGGAAAGATTAAACAAAGAATGAAGGGAAGAAAGGAGGGAATCATTTTTTTCTGATT
>NW_017729007.1:1162093-1170138 GCF_001723915.1 Gavialis gangeticus | reverse complement strand
ATGAAATAGCAACGCATCCATAAATCAAACTAGGACACAAAAAAGATAAGATAAAAGAATGTCAAGACTGAGATGGAGATAGCCAGAGATATATATAAAGTGAATCAAAGGACTGAATGCATTAATTGATATGAAATTAACTACTACTATTTCTACCACAAGGGATATTCACGTTATAATTTCATAATTGATATGAAATTAACTACTACTATTTCTACCAGAAGGGATATTCACAAGCATCACGCTACCACTGTCAGGAACACTGATCTCTTCCTTGTTAAGCTCTTTTGCTTTTAGGAGGAAAAAAGTTAACTGACAAGACAGAGTATCTGTTACCATGACATTGCTTATCTTCTCTGTACCAGGGCTTAATAACATTTTATATTCTGATCAGTGACCATGGATGTAAACAGAGCTGGCCTTAGGGAAACTTGTATTTTTATACCCCCTCCCCACCCCCCATCACCAGTCAGCGGTGCTGCTGCAAGCACAGGCAGAGGCAGGGGTGCAGTCTGGCAGGGAGCTGGAGCAGCATGGTGTGCCAGGCAGGTGGGTGGGCTGGCACCACTGCTGGCTGTGAAGGAGCAAGGTGGGCAGACTGGAGCAGGCACCACCCTATCTGCATATGCCCTGCCTGGCTCCTCCTGAAGAGCAACTGGAGGGGAGCTTGGCACCACTCCTCCTGCCTGTGGCAAGGATCAGTCAGGGTGGATCAGGGCAGGGCGGGGGAAGAACACTGCTGTGAGCGCGGGCTGCTCGTGTGTGTGTGTAGGGGGGCCCTGATCATGGAGACCTGGGAGGTCACCCACAGAGCCCACTCCTAAGGTCAGCTCCGGATCTACACCTAGTTTCTTACTTCACTTTATACCAGTTCAGTACATTTGAAATCCTTGAAATATCTTAGGGAAATGTGCATCTTTCCTATTGGTGTGCAACAGGTCTACTTGCACAGTGCCAGAGAGATGCCAGATGTAAGAAAAAGTTACCGCTTGATGTTTTGGGAGACTCCTGTGCATTATAAAAGAAACACAGTTTGCACGCCCAGAGGAGAAGTTTGCAAAGCTCTACATCAGAAACACGTGGACTGGTCAAGTTTCAACTCAAGTTAATGTTACACCTGTGTGGGGTTAAGGAGATGTGGACCACATGGAAGCCTGCTTGTGTTCAGCCCAGCTCAAAAAGATTAGGAGCCCAACCTGTCTGTTCACACAACATCAGCACACACCCTAATACTAACCTGTGGTATGACTTTGCAAGGGTGGTTTATATATCTATTAAACTAATGGACTATCAATACTCCCTTCCAAAACCAATTTTTAGATCATGCTTCTCCATGGACTTTGCAACTGCTTTAATGAAATTCTCCATCTGGTGCCATACAACTTCAGCAGGTATTCAGCAGGCAATCCAGTAAGCTAGAAAATGCAAAGACAAGAGCCTGGTTACATTCATCATTCTGTAATACAGAATATATTTTCTAAAAATGGAAAATGATTTATCAATACTCACTTAGATATAATCCAAACCTAATTCATGTCTTCAATAAAGGCTCAGCATGAGTGTGTTTTGGGTTGTTGCCTGAACAGAAATGAAAAAAATAGTCCAATGAATTTGTAATATGACAGAAATAAAAATGATGTATTAACAACACTATATAGTATTATTTTCCAACCTTGGAAAAAGCTGTGTGGACATCTTTTCATGGTGAACACCCTTTGATGCCAGATACTTTTCTTCTTAATGAATGAATGGTCTTTGCTGCCTGTGTACAATAATAGGGTGTCCTGGTCAGTGGAAAGATTAGAATCGCATATCTAAAATACTGAAATAAATTGTGAATATGTACCTTCAAATATTCCTATGGGATCAAATGAAAAGCTTCTTTCTGCACCAACTCCCATGTAATACAAATGCTTCTAGCTGAGAATCCCCATGCCTACAGTTGTCTCATCTGTGAAGATAACATTGTGAAATTTCTCTCCCATTTCTGTAATCTCCATGCTTCCTTTTCCTTATATATGATTAGACAGTGACTTGAGGCCAAGGAAACCCATTAATTAGGCTGTCACTTAAATAACATTTAGCATCTTTTAAAAAAAAAAATCCTACTAACTCACCTGGATTTATCTCACTATCTTTTTGGTCTAGCCTTGTTAGGAATGGTGACACAGGAAGGGACGTCCTGTATCATCCTGCCATGTCACAGAATTTATTTCATGAACTTATCAAGCTCCCTCTGGAAAGGAGTTGGGTGCTTTTTGGCCCCCAGTACTTCAATTCAAAGTCTGTTCCAGACCCTCTCTGCTGTGATGGTTGAAAAAAAATGTAATTTATAACTTAAATATATCCATGGCCAGTTTATCCCCATTGTTCTTGAGCCCACGTTATCTAATAAACTGTTTCTGGTGTTAACTTCCCTTATGCAGTTATAGGCACAGCAATCATTTCATATCCTCTTTAGGGAAGCAATCAGCCTTCATTTGCTACCCTAAGCAAGCCAGATTCTTTTGTGAGGCAGACTTCCCATTTCTTTGATCACGCTGGTAGCAATTCTTTGCACATGTTCCATTTTGAATTCTCTCTGTCTCAAACAGCTTGACAAAGCATTCCATATGAGGTCTCATTAGTGTCTTGTACAATAGCATCAATCCTTTCTTTTCTTTTCCAGAAATACCTACAATAGCATTTGCCTCTTTCCTGGCTATGTCCCATTTGTGATCATAGTCGTTTCCAACTGATGAGCTCCGCACTTATAGTAGACATTTTTGTTATTAGCAGACTTCCTTGTGGATTGCTTACCAAATTTTCCATGTGTGTTCATATGCTCCCCATGTGCTGTCAACTTATCATCTGGTCCATTACCCTTTAGAATTTCATTGTGTACCTCCTTTCTCCCAGAACAAAAAAGGGCACTTAAAAAAAATCAAGCTTTCTTAGCAAAATAATTGCAGGACAAAAGATAGCATCATAAATCCCTGTAGTGCAAAAGAGATGGAAGGCTGTCTTTACTGTCAGCTGAGGATCCATTTAGGTAACAAAGCTTGCTTTGTGATTCACTCTGACATGGGGGTGATGGCAGGGCCAGGGTGTGTGACCTGAAGTCTGTCAGATAGCCAGTTGGGAGCCACTGCAAGGAGGCACATGTCAAAACTCCGTTCAGTTTGAATCCATTGTCTTCAGTGCAGCTATAACATTTCAGAGTGTTTAATATGAGGCTTGCAAAGGCAAACCACATTCTATTGTTCTGATGTTTTATTTATTCTGTGGAAGCTGGCAGTAATGCTGATGCCAGACATAAGAGTAGCTTGGATACCAAGAGTGTGACAATAGTGCAAGACAGCCAGCTGGCACCGAACTTCAGAATGGACAAAGCAAGTCCTGCTTCCTTTTCACATGATGGCTGCGCTTTCAAACTTCTCTGCTGAGGAGATTTAGTTTTTTTCAAAGAATACAGAAAGAGAACAATGCAGTCACAATGAGCAAGGTGTTCTCTATGCTCTCATAGCATTGAGAGGTTTCCATTCACTTCTGATGAATGCTGTGAAGGTAGGCAAGCTGGAGGAAGGCACTTTGATGTTTGCCAAAGTTATCCTGGGCCACAGAGAGAAGATGTGGTAAGACATGGAATCACAATCTTGATGTATTGATGAAAACCAGGCTCCAGAACACTGCCTTTGGTTTCTCTTCATTTAAATAAAAGAGCGATTAGCCTGCTTGCAAGCCACACTTTTGCCTACCTGGGATCCTAATGGGCGAACTGTATTGCTGGGATACCATAGTTACTACAAGTAACTTTTTTCTGCCTTTGCCAGTGAGCTTGATCTCATTCAAATGTCCAATACCTGGCTCGTGTACACAGCAGAGGAAAGCAAACAGCCTTCCCCTAAAGAACAACAGATCAAAGCCATTGTCACAGAAGCTCTGGAGTTACCAGGAAGCAGCACTGGATTTACCAGAAAGCAGCCAGATAGACAGCACGAAGGGGAAGATGTGAGTTAAATGATTCACAGCAAAGCCAGGAAGCCTTGGGTAATGCATATGTTAAACAATCACATTTCTAGCAGGCAGATTATACACAAACTGGAGTATTAGGAGGGAACTGAAGCATGTTGACCGATATCCATAAAATAAAAAAATATTTTTTACAGCACAGATGTGGTTGATGATTCATAAGATGATAACTGTTTTGTCATCATGTCCAACAAAGAGACTGAGCCTATATCCCCCAACTTGATGATATTCTGAGAAAATCAGAATATTTTTATTTGTACAAAATATGCTTCCTTGCATTTTCAAAAGCACTTGGGCCACATTGCTTTGCTAGACAGTTGTTTTAGAGTGATGTAACCATTGCACCATCTGAGCCCATCCATTTCAAATGAATGTGCCATCCGTTTGCTGCCTAGAAGCAAACATTCCAAAGATCCTGAAATCTCCACATTCATAGATTATTAGAGGCTGGAAGGGACCTTGCAGATCATTGGGTCCAGCCCCCCAGATGACTCACCAAACTTAGCTTCACCAATGGCCATGATAACAATAGTTTGAATACAATTGTTGTTCCATTGCCAACTTTTTTCTGCTCTACTGTAATGCCAAATAAATTTCATAAGAATGTGTCTGAATAGAACAAGAACGGAGTAGAATGGGTTCAAGCCAACGTCCCCAAAGGAATATGTCAAAATCACAAAGCTAGTGTGCTGCTGATACGTCATGATCCAGCAAAGCACTTGGGCATGCACTTAACTTTAAACCTTTGTTAATTCCATAAACCTCAATGGGCCTGTTCACAAGTTTAAGTGCTTAGTTGAATCAGGTCCATCATAAACTGGGGTATAGTGAAACTAAATAAAAATCTTTAACTTTTTAGACTGCATTGTAGTTTGCAACTTGGCCTCTGTGGCTCAGATTAGTTATTGTTTTTTTTTTTTAAAAAGTGCAAGAGCCATTCCATTCCAAGTGCAGGAACAATTATAACAGAAGCAAGATCACTGTCACTTTAAATGTGGTGGAAACAATAACTATTTTATTCTTTCAGTCAGATTAACTTGATACCAATCTAAGCATGAATAGGATTCAATAGTTTGCTTGGTTTGGGTTTAGTACATGAACAAATTTAATCTTGTGTTCACTGTATCTTCTACAATAGCCATTACCTCTGAAACTATTTACTAATATCCTGGGGCCATTGATTATTCAAGTTATTAAAAATGCCTAACACGAGGTGTTGGAAATTGATCTGTTCCACAGCTGTCTGTAAATAAGATTCCAGAACAAAGCTTCAAGTATAACAATTCATTATTTTTACATTTTTATAAATTCAAACACTTGCTTATTAATTCCTTGCCAGATTCATTCCACCGATTCATCAAATGGCTCTGCTTCTGCTGTGTCTTTCATGAAAACAATCTAGCAAGCGAAGAAAATATACTGTTGTTCATTTTCCCTGGGCTTTTTTCCATCTCTTCTACAACAGATTAGAGCCCTTCTTGGAAAGCCAGCTTCACAGGCTGAGAAAGAGTAGTCTGACATAAGTCCCTAGCTGTAAAAATTGTTCGAGCAAGTACCAGACTCTTATTCACTGCAGCCTGATAAGTAATTTCTCCATTGGTGGGACTGCAGGAAAAAGATAATGTTCTACTTGCTGTATAATAATGCTTTACTTGCTATATAAAATTATGTTTTAGTTGGTTGCCATGAGGCTGATTTTTCATTTGAATAGAGGTTCACAGAAAAGGCATAAAGGATCTGTTTGATCCATTATTAAAGAGATCTTTGTAAACAACATTTCAATGATTTACTTGAACACAAGTAGCAAGTGGGGAATTCTTGTGTGAAATGATGCATTCAGCTTAAAACCTTATTTCCCAAAGTATGATAATAATCATGATAGTGTTTAGACTCAGTTTACATTTTTATACAAAAACATTCATAAATAAAAAAAATGATGGGCCAGATCCTGGAACCTCATAAGTTATTTTCATTCCATTCCAGCAATACAAAGGCAACTTGCAGCCACCATAACATAAGTATCTGGGGGATCCCAGAGTGGCAATTAGTAATGGCAATGAGTGCCACTGGCAGTTAGCCAACTCAACACCGTGTATTGTAGGTTTTAATAGGAGGTTTGGCTCCCAAAGACCTATTATTAACTGCTGAAGTTTTGACCAGCCCTGATGCCATTCTAAATTATGCCAGGAGCTAAAGCAGACTCTGGCAGCCATAGGGATTGGGAAATAGGAAGGAGGTATCCCAGAGTCCTGCACTGGGATATTTGAGGATTTGGATTTACACCTTTTTTATTGCATCTAGGCTTTCCTCGTTTCCTAAATGTTTTATAGGAAGGATTCCTGTGTCTTTTAATAGGGTATATCCATTGCTGTCAGAATTCAGCAGATCTGCAACTATGGAAACTGTTTTAACTGAAGGAAAGCATACTGGCAAGTGTCATGGTCATATGGCCTGCACTTTAAGTACTTCAGAAAGTATATGAATCTGTTGCAAAGTACATCATAGATGTCAAAATAAGTCTTCATCTGCATTACACAGTTGACACGATTCTTGATGCTCAAAATAGGGAAGAATACAAATCACCGCTGGCCAACTTTCTCTCTCTGCCCCCCCATCTTTCCCCCCTCCTCCCAACAGCAAAGAGAAGGGGGAACACAATACAGTATAACCACCCATATCCCCAGGAACCATAATAGACTTTGATATTTTAAAGTGATACATTTCACACACTACTGTACTTAAAGCCTGGGTATACCATGCATTGATGCACATGCATAAAATCTGTCTGGACCTCGGCATGTGAGCATCACAGCTATTGGTTTCAATGGATCATTCAGGAACAACACAGCATCAGGCAATACTGTAAAATTATGCACAAATTCAGGTCATACCTGGCACATTGTTTCATCCCTCTGGCAGTATAGTCTTCAATAAAGAGTGTATGCTAGGGCACTATAGTCTCCTCACTAGATGCAACCTAACTGATGTCCATTGATTTGCCAAGGGTGGCCAGGTGTAGCTCTATAATATCAGCAGACTTGCAAGATTCTAGTGAATTTTTCACAGAGGGATTGTAAAAGGCATCAGCAGGCCAAAAAAAAAGGAAAATCTTAGATGGCTCATGCCTCTAATCTAACTTCACATGCTGTGATATTAATAGTTTCTTTCTATGACTACTGACTGGTAGATGAAGAAATGTGGAAAGTGATTTAGGAAATAAACAGTGATTCCAGATTATCTACAAGTAACAAAATAAATGGAGTCCCTCTGAAGGAAACTGACTCCACCCCAGACAATGCATAACAATTCATAAAATGTGTAGTACTGTGCTTTTAACTGAGGGTAAAAAGTGGTGATAATTTGATTTTGGAAGACCTTCTATTACTACTCTAAAACTTGATCCAAGTTCACTGAAGTTAAATGAGATAAGTGCATTTTGGATCTGGAACTACTTGGAGCACAATGGATATACTGTCCAGGTCCTTGGTGATGTCAGTTCATTTTCTTTAAAAATAACATCTCTGCTCTTCTCCCAGTGATTTGATCAACATTTCATTTCTCCTGTGATAAGGTTTCATAGTTGGTAGGGTCGGAAGGGACCTGAGCAGATCATCAAATCCGACCCCCTGCCATGGCAGGAAAGAGTACTGGGGTCAAACGACTCCGGCAAGGTGATTGTCTAGCCTTGTCTTAAAGACCCCCCAGGGTAGGAGCCAGCACCACTTCTCTTGGAAGTTGGTTCCAGATCCTAGCCGCCCTGACCGTGAAGTAGCGCCTCCTGATATCTAGCCTAAATCTACCCTCTGCCAGCTTGTGACCGTTATTCCTGGTCACTCCTGGCAGTGCTTGGGGAAACAGGGACTCCCCCAATGCCTGCTGGTCCCTCCTGACTAGTTTGTAAACGGCCACTAGATCCCCCCTCAGCCTTCTCTTGTGGAGGCTGAGCAGGTTCAGGTCCTGTAGCCTCTCCTTGTAGGTCCTGCCCTGCTGCCCCCCGATCATGCGAGTGGCCCTCCTCTGGACCCTCTCCACAT
>NW_017729007.1:1160928-1161995 GCF_001723915.1 Gavialis gangeticus | reverse complement strand
GCTGGTTCTTCCTCCCCAGGTGCAGCACCTTGCACTTGTCAGTGTTGAATCCCATCCTGTTCTCATCCACCCGCCCCTGTAACCTGTCTAGGTTCAATTGCAGCCTATTCCTCCCTCCTAGCATGCCTACTTCCCCCCAACATCTTAGTGTCGGCAGCAAATTTGAACAGGGTGCTTTTTACCCCCTCGTCCAAGGCACTGATGACGATGTTGAACAGTGTGGGCCCGAGGACTGAGCCCTGGGGGATCCCACTGCCCACATCCCTCCAGGCTGAAAATGACCTGTCCACCACCACTCTCTGGGTGCGGCCCTCCAGCCAGTTAGCGACCCATTTGACTGTGTAGGTATCGACGCCACAGTCCCCTAGTTTTTTAACAAGAATGGGGTGAGAGACAGTGTCGAAGGACTTCCTAAGGTCCAGAAAGACTACGTCTACAGCTATCCCTGCATTTAAGGATTTGGTGACCTAGTCATAGAAGGCCACCAGGTTAGTCTGACAGGACCTGCCTCTAATGAACCTGTGTTGGTTGCCCCTAAGCATAATCTCCCCTGCTGGCCCCTCGTGGACATGCGCCAGGATAATTCTCTCAAAAAGCTTACCAAGGATCGAGGTAAAACTAACTGGCCTATAATTTCCTGGGTCCTCCTTCCTCCCCTTTTTGAAAATGGGAACCACACTGGCCATTTTCCAGTCCTCATTGTTGGTCCAATAAACTGGCCCTTTTCCAGTTTATTGTACTAAGTGTTGCTGTAATGAATTAAAATACCTGGGACAAGGAATAAAAGTTGTAGAAATATAGGCAACAGTAAAAGTGAGCAGCATAAACACATGGAAACCCAAGTATGGTCACTTCTTCCGATAAAAATCTGTATTGTCTACTTTTTTAATACCATTTTAACTTGAGATCTAATTCAACAATCCTTATGAAATGCATTTTCCATATATTATAATCATTCTTTCTAACATATGAAGACAGATTGAGGGACCTGAATTTCTTCAGCCTCCGCAAGAGAAGGCTGAGAGGTGATCTTGTGGATGTCTACAAACTCATCGGGGGGGGGGGGG
>NW_017729007.1:1158940-1160908 GCF_001723915.1 Gavialis gangeticus | reverse complement strand
CAGCAGGGAATAGGGGATACTCTGTTTACTAGGGCACCCCTTGGGGTTACTAGAAACAACAGCCATAAACTGAAGGAGAGTAGATTTATATTGGACATCAGGAAGAAGTGCTTTACAGTGAGGGTTGCCAACATATGGAATGGGCTTCCAAGGGAGGTGGTGCTATCCCCTAGCTTGGAGGTGTTCAAAAGGAGATTTGACAAGCACCTGGCTGGGGTTACTTGACCTCAGTGCTCTTTTCTGCTCAGAGCAGGGGGTCGGACTCGATGATCTAATAGATCCCTTTTGACCCTAGAAATCTATTAAATCTACATTTCACAAAGGTCTCTGCAGTCATTAATATTCCAAAACCAAAACAAACAATCAAACAAACAAACCCTAGGCCAAACATTCAGCTGATCTGAGTGAAAAAGACCACATGGATTCACTTTCCAAATACAGGGAAACACATACCCAGACTCGAAGAGCACAGACTCCAAAACAGAGAAGATGGAAAGGAGATAGAAAATCAGAGTTCAAAATGCAAAGCAAGGTTGACAAGCTGATGGCCTATTCCTTGCATATTTTTAATTTAGTATTTCATCACCATCTACTCTCTAACCATGAACCCCATCTGCATCATCTTCAAGTTCTTTTTTCCTCTTGGCCATCATTCAACCCCTCTTTCACACAAATAAATAGTTCAATACAGTTGTGCTTAACCTGTCCAGTCCTGTGGGCTGGATAAGTGGCACAGAGCCTATCCCATGACTCAGATTCCACACACAGGGTTGGTCCATGGGCTGGATCCAGCACTGGGGCAGCAACTGGGATTGCTCCACAGGTGCAATCCCACATGCTGGTATGAACTGGCCTGAAGGATCACATCATCCAGTCCACAGGGCTCTGCTCAGGTCCAGAAATTTGGCAGCAGGGGAATGACAATTAAGGCTGCAACTACTTCCTCACCTATGAGGAGACCATGAGCCAGGTGGCAATTCCATGGGGGTTGAGCACTATTGTTTTAATAACATTTAAGCAGTAGCACAAATAATTAACAAAAGCCCTAGTCAGGACCATGAACTCTGTGGGTTGGGTAGTGCAAAAACACAGAACAAAAAGATAAGTGTGATTTTAGATGACTTACAGACTAATAAGTCTATACCAGGGGTCAGCAACCCCTGGCATGCATACCAGAGTATGCCATGCAAGGCCATTTTGCTCAGCACAGCACAGCTGGCCTGGCTTCTGGGCAGCTGCTGCTGGCCAGAGAGCCTGGTTTGCTTGCAGCAGGTGGCCGGGAGGCTGCAAGCCCTGCTCTGAGCAGCTTGGGCTCCATGGCAGGCAGCAGCTGCCCAGAGCCCAGGCTGGCTGTGGCAGGCAGCCAGAAAGCTGTAAGCAGCTGCACCAGGGCCTGGAGTGGCAGCAGTTGCACACACATCTCAGGACACATGACTGAGAAGGGGCCTGGGGTACTGCAATCCTGCCCCCCCCCCCCCATCATCTTCCTGGAGGCTCCTGTACACCCACTGCCAGCAATGAGGATCGCCCTCCTCCCCCCGGCTCTCCCACTGCCTGCCCCTGGCGTGCCAAGTCATGGCATGGGTTGCAGTGTTTTTGGCACTCTGGCCAAAAACGTTGCCAACCCCTGGTCTAGACTATTTCCTGTGCTCTTATTAATTAACAGAAATCAAATAAATGCATTTGTTGGTGCATGTGCCTTTCATGTGGTAAACAATGGTGAGATAGGTATGTTAGAGCAACTGGCAACCTGGCTAAAACCAAACAACTGATTGCTTATGAAATATCCTGGCACAGAAGGGGTTTTCAGGATTGTCTATGTCCAGCTTATCTATGTTTTAAGATAAGAACTGACTACAACTATCAGCTAATAGAGTTGTTTCCTTAGTACAAGTAGTGGAGATTCAAGCTTTCAGCACTGAAAGTTCACACCCTACAACTGGGGTAATTGTTTCTGTATTTTCTTTC
>NW_017729007.1:1137657-1158690 GCF_001723915.1 Gavialis gangeticus | reverse complement strand
AGATATGCACCTTGTTTTTGGATTATAGAACATAGGAAAAAAAGATTTGTCCAGAGTCAAAGCATGGAGCTGGATTTTTCATGGAAAGCTGTGCTGCACAAAGGATGCTCCTTTTCTCTTAGCCAGCAAGCAAGCGGAGGCATCAGCCAAGAGCAATTCAATAGCACCTGTACAACAGTTAACAACACTGGATTCTGCTTGTGGTTGCTGGCTGATACGGAGGCTAGTGGCCATTCTGCAGTACAACCTTTCAGTGCTTCTGCTCCTCTGTGTTTCTATTTCAGCAATGAAAATTAGCTTCCCTGCTTAAGACACACACACCAATTTTGAAGGGCTGATTTTCTGGTGGGGAGGAGAGGAAGGGGAGGAGGAAGGTACATATAGCGTGCAAGTGAATGAGATATTGGGCTTGTTGGGAATTTCCAACAAAAACATTTTGAAAATCCCAATTCATCAAATGCAAAAAAAGTTGGTTTCCATTTTCATTTTACTGAACATTCATGGAAAAAAATATTCGGAAACTGTCAAAAGGTTTCATTACAACACTTCCCATGTGAAACACTGTTTTTGAAATCAAATCATATCAAGTCATAATTCTGAAATCAAATCGTATAAAAACAAAACATTTTGATTGACCAAAACAGATTTTTTTCCCCACACCTGTTCAGTTTAGGAATATTTTTTTTTAATTTTGACTTTTTTCTGATTTGGGATAGGAACATTTTGGTGAGTCAATAATTTTAATGAAAGCAGAAAGCTGTTTTTCAGCCAGGTCTGATTACTTAGTAAGATCATTATAATGTAGTGACAAGAAAAAGAAAATTTTCCTATTTGCTTTTTTGACAACTTTTGCACGTTGAAGGACTGACTCAGTCAGGAAACCGATCAAGGAGGAGATATTTTCAATTTCTACTGGAGTTTGGAAGCATTTAACTGAAATTCCTTGCAAAAGTAAGGCACTCAACATCAAAGTTGCTATCATGATTGAAAACTATTAATTAAATTGCCCAGGTATCAGTTCAGATCATATTGGAAAGAAAACATACGCAGTAGTTTTTTATTGGTGTCTACATATGAGTGCTGCTAATCATAGCATGAAAGAGATAAAATATGAATGATATAGCTGATGACAGAAAACAAATTGTATGCATATCAGACTACCAGAGAAGTTACCAATAGACCCATAACAAAAAAAGCTTGTTGCTTGTGACAACAACATTTCTAAATTTAGTTTATTTATGGAGAAACAATCAAAATACAAACCTAGCCTTGTGTAGGCTTCTATAGAGCATCTTTTTATTGAATCATTTGTAACAAGGAACTATATGGCCAGCTCCTATTTCCCCTGTTAGGTGCATAAGTGAATCTGGGCAGATGCTCTTGCACTTTGTCCAAGTCCTTAAAAATGCATTTGTATATCTACTTTGTTTATACACCATCATCTTCACCTGAACAGCAAGTGATTAAAAAGCAAGGAGGAAGATCACCCACCCACCTTTTATATTAACATTTTTTCATGGAGAGTGGAAAAGGTGGATTGCACTTAAGTGCATATTAGGTAGAGTATGATCTAACCCAATAGGCATATCTACACGTTCATTAAAACACAGTGGTTACTGTGCATTTAATTTAGTACTCGTATAATCAAGTACTAAATAAATGTGCAGTAACCAGAGTTACTGTGCAGTCATGCTAGCAAATGGCTTTCTAGTGATGTTACTGCACGGTAACCTAATAATACTGCGTAGTGGTGTATTAGTACTGTCCGTGCTATGACGTGTACTGCAGTGTTATTAGGCTACTGCAAAGTTAGTGTCCAGTGTAGATGCACCTAATATGTCTAAAAAGTCCTTCCCAACTCATGTTTGCCTATACTGTTTTTAAACTAAATTATTAATTGGCATCAACTGGAATAGCTACATTTAGATCATCAGAGCTGCCAGTTCACCTCAGCTAAAGATCTGAAACCTCATTCACCTGAGAGAAGAAGCAAAAATGAGAGAAGAAAAAAAGAGATTGACTACAAACAGAAGCAAGGTCATTAGGCAAATAGGTCAAAAGATTTACATTCCTAACTTCCAATGAGAATTAGGTACTAACTCACTTTACACTTTTGCTAGTCCAATCAGGCACTCAGAAATCTTGAAAAAATCTGACCAGTTGTCATTTGTTTTCTTTCATTTACTTGATTTCCTTTGCCTACTCTGATTTTTGCTTCATCCAGAAGAGAAAAAAACTGTCACTGGCTTAAAACATTATTTTTATTTTTGTTCCTTTGGTTATGTTTTCTTTCTTTCAAACTACAGTAGCATTCAGCAAAAACTACAATATTGATTTTCTTCAGGACTATAAAACTGTTGGCATATTCTGCCAATTCAAAATCTGGTACATAAGTTGTTGATTAACAATGATGTTGTGCTAGCTCTAGTACTGTATTTACTCATATAAAAGACAAGGCTTTTCTCCCCCCTGGCAGCATCTTATATCTGCATACAAAAAAACCTCATTAAATGCATTGTCTATTAAACTGCTGCCAGAAGCAGCATGTGCTCAGTAATGGAAACCAACTATGATGTTGAATACAGCCCACACTGAGCATGCCTGTAAAACACATTACCCATACTGAGCAAACATACTGATTTTTTTCCCCAAAAATATTTACACACCTCTTCTAATCTGTCTTGTGACCAATATGGTTCACTCACCAGTCCAAACCACACCTTCACAATTACACTTTTCTCATTCCTGTTTCAATAACTGCAAACATATTGATGGAAACTTACCACAAAGCTAGGTTAGTATAGCTCATCTGAATAAGATGTGCTCAAATCCCCCTCAGCACCGACTCTTTTTCAATGTATGGTGAAACACTATGTTAAATACATTTTGAATTCCTCCTCACTCCCACAGCTGAGCAGCACCTTTATGATTCCTGTTTCTTCACCAGCCTTAAATGTCTGGCAAACATCACGAGACATCTATGTAAACGAGAGGCTCTGTTACCTCATCTCTCAGTCCATTGCATGTGATTGCTGTGGCCCCTCTCTCTATTAAGTGAAGCCGGACCAGGTTGCCCTGGGCCTCATCTGCATATAAATTTTCAGAGGATCCCAGAACTTGTGACAAAAAACCTGGTTCCAGTCATGAACAGGGGGGTAATTAGCACATGGAGGGAAAGGAGGGTGGAAATATCTGGTAATTAGCACATTGGGGGAAGGGAGGGTGGGAATATCTGGAGTACATGCAGATACTGAGCAGTGCAGATCTTTGGGGTCACCGTGACTTTAAAAGATGTTGACTCTGCTGGAGGCCCAGCCCAGTGAGCTATATTATAAATCAGGAGTTTTCAACCTTTTTTAATAAGTGCAACCCCAGTGCCCAGTGCCTTGTAGAAGGCTAGGAACCTCCTCCCATACAGACAAATGGATGCAGAAGTAGTAGGCTGTGCGAAGATGGTGCCGAACGAACTCAGGACCTACTACCAGAAATCAGTAGCAGAGGATGGAGAGTATGCAGAAATGCCACCTGGCATAGGGACACGTGGCACAGGACCATATAACTCCCACTGAGTGAAGAAGGGAGTGAAGGCAGTGGAGAAGAGGAACAGATAAGTGGAACAGAGGACAGCGAGAGCAACAGCAGCAGCAGCAGTGGGTCCTCCAGTGGAAGCTGGAGCGACAACAATGGAGAGACCATTTGAGCCAAGTACCTGACCCCAGAAGTGAGCCAAGGGTGGAAATGAAGGGAGGGCTGGTTGGAAGGACAAGAAGGGACTGAGGTTTTTGTTTGTGTGTGTTGCGCGCATTTGCGGATATTCTAATGGGTACAGGTGGCCAGCGGGCCTTTGTATGAGGGCACAGGTGCGGTTTTCTGTAACGGGATAGGATTAATCCTTTTGGGATGTAATAGGTTAGAGCATAGATATATATAACCTTATATATAGATATTTTTTTACAAAAACAAAACAAAACAAACAAAACCCCCCGTGCCTGGATGCAGAGCTGGGGGGAGCATGGCCGGATGTGGAGCAGTGGCAGCGTGGGTTGGTGAGTGGCAGTGGCTGCATGCAAATTTCCACCCCCCTCTCCCGCGTCTGGCTGGCCGGGTGGTGCTTGTGCACCGCTGCCCTTGGCACCCCACCCCAAGCCCTGCTTCTGGGAGGCAGCGGCATGGAGTGGTGGTGCTCCGTCCCTCCCTGCTTGCAGGTACCCCCTAGGGCCTTTCCAAGTAGCCTGGGGGGTACGCATACCCCCAGTTGGGCTAATATCATGAATAGTTTGCATTATATATAAGTAAGTACAAAAGTGCTGTTCAAAAGTACGTTTATGTACCTATGCTGAAACTTGCGGCGGTTTGTAAAAAAGGTATAATGCATTAATTCTGGATGAACTAAATCTACAGATACCCATATTAGTTTGTCTATATGTAAATGACTATAGATGTGTTTATAGAAGTACTTCTGGTCCACTTCTGTGTCTGCTGTGGAGCACACAGGAGACGCTCCCCCCCCACCCCCTGGCTCAATGACTGGTGCCTCCTGGGTCTGGGGGGGGTACCCTGGGTCCCCCTGTGGCCAATCGCCGAGCCAGGGGGGTGTGGGGGAGGGAGTCCCCTGTGAGCTCCCGTGGGACACTCCATCCACTCCACCATCTCAGCATTCACAAGCCGCGCCTGGTATGTAGAAAAAACATTTAAGGTTGTGTCTACGTCCGAATCGCTGATTCTCTGAATCAGAATCGAATCTTCAGATTCAACTGAACCGAATCAGGACAGTGATCTGAATCAGCAAATTGAATCACTGTCCCCCAAATCAAGCCAAATCCGAATCTGAATCAAATATTGCGCGCTTTGCACACCCCTATTATGCATCTCATGTTAACATCCTTGCAAGATGCAGTGGTTTCATTCTATACAAGTGATTTCAATCATTTGAACTGCTTTTCATTGCTAAGTACAAATAGGACTAGTTTATTAGTGTCTGATATGTTTTCCTCCAAATCTCCAAAGGGATTCAAATAATCAAGGATGTACAATTTCAGTAAATATAAAGAAAGTAATTCATTGCCCAATGTATAAAAACTGTATCATTTTGGAGCAGTTAGTAACACGAGACTGAAGGGGATATTTAATCCAGTTCAGTTCAATGCTATGGCAGACAGTCATGCCCAACAAGCTCTTTCATAAATCAACCAAGTTCTTACAACTGTTAAGGTTTTTGTCTTTGCTACTTCTACTGGAAGGCTGTTCCAGAATCTTACTCATCCTGATAACTGTTAGAATAGCTGTCACAGTGAATCAAACATCCTCAGGTAACGGGAGCAAAAGCCTTTATATTCTTCCATCAGGCTAGATGATTGTACAGGCCCTACAACTATCCTGTAATCTGGCATGCAGCAAACTCAAACTCTGGCACTAAAAATGAGAGCCTTTACACACTGGCTGCAATCCTGTACCTACCCTTGGCATTGCCAGAGACTCCCAGAAGGATTACTGGTGGGAGAAGTCTCATGGAAAGATGCTACCCCTGGAAAAATAATTTGAATGCCTGACTAAATTCTTGTCTTCGGGTCGGTCACTTGTTACCAGAAATAATCTGATCCACTACTCACTATTCAACAGCAGCCAAAGAGGAGATGTAAAATGGTCATGCCACTGAACTCAATGACTATATTTTTTTTCAGAGCAGCTATTGAAAAATTCTTCATAACTTGGCTCTCTTTTTGGCACCCTATTCTGTTCACATGCACATCAACTTCCATTTATCACATATCCACTGAAGGAAATCAAGCAGCAAGTTTCACCTTCCAGATCATCATCTTTCTGCCAAAATTCAGCTCCAATTAGTTCGAAAACCCAAAGATGTTGTATCAACTGTACCAACTTTCTGGAGCTCAGTACCACAGTACTGTCCTTATTGTCCATCCAAGAAATGAATAAACAAACAATTATACAATGCATAGAAGATTGCTTAAGGAAGGGAGTATGTATAAAACAGCAATACATTTCAATGTTTTCTACCGGTCTGTACTTCTTTACTAATGACCTCATCATTGACTGTAGGTGTTCAATATTACATATGGGATGGAGGCAAATTCCAAAATATCCAGAGAGTGGTAAGTAAACCATAACTTAATTTTACTAGTGGTTTTGAACCAGAGATACAACAAGCTGTCTTTGAAACTGTTTTCCCAGATACTCCAGCCACCCTGAATTCAGTCAGCATATACTTCTAAGATAGGCAGGCAGCCAACCAGCAAGAGTCCTGTGCTTGAACACACAGATCTGAGTATGAATTGCAGAAATATTTTTGAAGTCCTATCTACAGTATTTTATTTGCAGCAACTGCCAAAAGCAGTTAGGAAATGTAAGTACCAATATGCTTCCAGCAATTATTTTGGTTGCCCAAGCAATGTGACTTTTTAAAATGTGCTGAAGACCATTCTCCAGTTATCAGAATATTCCATTTAGTATAAATGATCCACAAGTGATTTGCCTTTGTTGTATTTGTTCAAAGAGAGCTGACTGCTTTAATCGACATCCATGACCGCTTTGCACTGCACATGGAGTCCTGTATTTTGTTCCCCAAGACCAGAGCAAAATGGCTCATACTTGAATTTATCAGACTGTGACAGGCTGGTGCACTGAACTATGTCCCTCTGTTAAATTGTGTCCCTATCTGATAGAAGATGAAATTCTCTTTACACTTGGCTTAGAAAAGTCCCTTTTTTATACTGCAATATCAGTTTTACAATCTAAACTGTTTTCTTGAGTTTACATGGAAGCAGGTTTATTGCCTGTTGCTATGAGTTTCTGTATTAAGGTAATTCACTTTAACAACAACAGCTCTTTGTCATGCTTCAGATTAAAATGGCTCAAAGAGCACAATTTTTAAAAAGAAACTTAAATGTACTGTATATTTAAAATGTGCACGCAGCTGCTTATTTTGACTTGCGTATAGAATTACCATGCTTCTCCAAATAAACTTGGTATTTGTGCATGCAAACAAATTATGCTTTTAACTGTGTAGTTGTTTCTAACAAAAAGAAAGTTAGACATGCAGTCATTATAACTGCATTGCGCATATGGAAATCAGGCATGTGCATTTTTGTATTTGTCCCTTTGAAGAATAATGTTCTTAATTTTTACAGTCCCATCTATGAAGGAATGTTTTCTTCTCAGAGAGTCAGAAAGTCTTGATTGCCAAGGTATATTTATATTATAATGCTTCTCTAGAGGGTTTAGGTGAATGTATTTACCTTCAGTTTTCTTGATTCAGTACAAGGGAAGTATTTATAAATTTATATCTGATTAAGATATCTTAGGAGTTCTTTGGAGCATCTGGAAATTCATGCGATATAACTTCAGACAGAATAGGTATCTGTTTTCTAATTTGTCTGTGATTCTTGAACTGCATTCTGACCACTTTTGCTTGGTGTGAAATACAAATGAGACTGGTTTATTAATGCTGGAGCGCTATGTTCAACACAGGTCCCAGACTGGCTGAAGCAGCTGCCAGATGAAGTATGCTAGGGAAAGGGGAGGAGGTCCATTGGCCAGATCTGGCTGGCAGAATCCACCTACATGCATACACCATGTAGTGTGGGTCGGATCAGACTTGGGCAGCACCAGGGGCTGGATGGTGGGGCTCTGTGGGCCAGAAGTGGCCTGCGGGCTGTATGATTGACACCCTTGATCTGTAGACTCCTTGTAACTTTACTGGTATCCAGTGACTGAACTATTTCTTCCTTCTTTACAACTCTTTAAATGTAATCAGCTGAAAGAGCTGACCATTCATTTTCCATCAAATCTGTAATTAAAACAAAGCACCATAATATTTCCAACTATTCTTCAAAGTATATTATAACTAGGCTCTCTATACTGAGAATTCATAATCATTAGGTCTAATGATAGTAGAAGAATCCAACACACAGTGGAACTTAATTCGGGCTCCATTCAAAGGCTTTTTGACTAGCCTTCTCTTTGCAAACCTATCTAGCAAAAGGACTGTGTGGGCCTTTGGTAACTATTGCTAAAGTTAAATAGATTTTACAGACTTATCTAAAAAATAAACTATAAAAAGCATACAATTATTAAATCATTTAAATAATTTTAAATATAATTAAAATAGTGATCATTTTAAAAATATAATTTTTGACATATATCTCCATTTTGGAAAAGGCAAATGAGTTGAAATTGTTTCTCCACTTACCATTTTCCACCAATAGGTAGCATCTGTAGTACTTCTAATTCTGAAGTTGTAGTATGAAGAGCAGGTAGTTTGCATATAGCCGGACAGCAGTAAATGTACATCTTTTGAATTCATTTTAATGTGTTTATTATCATGCCCCAGTGCATCCATTTAATGTCTACAGATTCTGAGTTACTGTAATTTTGGGTTTATTGGTAATTCCAAAAATTGTAACAATATATATCTTAGCCTCCAAACTTGGCTGCTCCCCAGCTCCAAGACCTGTTTTTATCTTCTTGGTTCCCCCTCAGGACCAGAGAAGAAGGGGCCTACTCTTTGCTGGAGATTTCTGCATACACTTGCCAGCATGATTCAGCAACTGTTATACTGTGTGTTTATGTAGGGTTTTAGCATTTCAGCATACAGTGACCTAAAAGAGCCCTGTATTCCTAGATGGCTTAGTCCATTACAAATCATACTCGTTCAATATATGAATGGAATAATTTTCACTGTTATTTGAATTTCCAGATCCCCAAGAGGCAAAAAGTCAAGGGCAGGAAAGGGTGTGGAGAAGTGGAAGAGAGAGAGAGTAATCTAGAATGGCAAAAAGGCACTGCTACAATTTTACTCAGTTCTAATAAAACACAATCCAGCTATTATTATAGCTCCCTAAATAAAACACTGTATTTTATTAAAATCACAATTCTGTTCTAAAGTATGCAATGCATGTAAACAGCATAATGCATGCTCACACCCTGAGGGCAATGTTTCGAGTTGCAGTGCACACATTCAGAAAAGGGAGTGATTCATTTTCTTCGGGCCTGTGATGTGTATGTGCTAAATTATTTTTGCTGAAAGCATAGGATGCACAGTGATCAGATGACAGTAGTATGCAGGAAGGGGAGCAGAGGGGAACGTGTGATGGCTTGGCAGAATAAGACAAACATTTTAAGAAAGCAGGGGGTGTGTATATGAAAGGGGGCCCCAAATTGAAGCGGTAGGTTTTTAAAAACACAGCTTCAATTTAGGGTGAAGTAAACCCCCATGTTGTGTACATCCGTTTCTTACCTGCCTCTGGCAGTGGAGAGGGGGGGTGAGCCACCAGTAGGCGGAGTGATCCCTGGGCTGTGGGGGGAGGGGAGGTTGATGCTTCTTCCCACAGCAGGGGTGGTTCCCCCATCCCCGGACAGCACCTGCCTGCAGGCACCTGGCTCGGGCAGTTCTGGGGGGCACCGCAGCTGTGGAGGGAAAGACTTGGTCCCTGTGCAGCTCACTCAGGCAGGCAGGCTCCAGGGGAAAAAAAGAAAATGATCAGGCTTGCTGCTTTTTTTTTTTCTTTTGGTAGAAGCTGCCTTCCTGGGCTGCTGCCAGGCTGCCTGCATAGTCCCTGAGCTTCATGGAGCCCGGTGTTTTGCTTCGCGGTTGTAGGGCAGCAAACTAAAACTCCTCAGAGGTGTTTTTGTTTGCTGCACCCCAAAGTCATTAAAGTGCATTATGCTGTTGAATGTGCTATAGTAGCTGGAATTAATGCACAATATGCCGCCGACACATGCAAACACCAGCACCATTAAAGTGGTGCAAAAGCATTTAATCCACTTTAAAGTGTCGTGCACACATGCCCCTCATTTTGTCTACACATGCCCGCAGATACTTGAGGGGAAGTGCCTTTCACATCTAGCTCTCCAGTCCAAAGCTAGTTTTGGCTGCTATGCTTCCCTATGTATATTCCCTTGCTATAACCTATGCAAAATGAGTTGCTGAAGTCAGCCCATTCCTAGTGGTCAGGTGTTCATTTCATACTTGGCCTGTTTTTATGAACTGTCTAAATACAAGGTCCTGGGATTAATGATGATGAGGAACTAAGCATTCTCCCAGCCATAAGAGTAGTTCCTTCCAAGTCAGGACTGAAATAGTGAAGGAGACTGCAGTCAGTCTCACTTCCAGTACTATACCTATGTGACTGGAGAATGAATGCATCTAAATATATTATCTAAATTAACTGTGAATGGTTTCTGGCCATAAAGTTCAGCAGGAATTATAACCTTCACTCCATGGCCAATACTCTGGCTTTGACCTGGCAGAACAATGGAGATAATTCAGCAAAGACATTTGCCGCTAAAAACCTGTTGACACCAATCTTGTTGAAGGTGGGAGGATGGAAAACACTCAAGAGAGAGGCAGGAAGGTGTTAAAAACTGTTCTTCATTAAAAAAGATGCTCTCTTAATGCCATCATCTAAACAAGATAGATTGCATTGTTGAAAGACCCACCCAGATCCTATGTGAAGAATTGCTGCAGTATAGGAAAAAAAACCCATAAATCACACACTGCTGGTTATGACATATCATTCCTCCCTGGAACCTATACAGAAAATCCTTGAACTACTGCAACCCATTCTAGATGAAGACCCAATTCTTAAGGAGATCTTCCCAGAGCCACCCATCCTAGCCTCTAAGCAAGCACTGAATTTGCCAATCTCATCACCACAAGCGAACTTCCTACGGCCCAAAACACACTGAATGGATCCAGACCATGCCACGACAAGAAATGTAAAACCTGCCAACATATCTCCACCTCCCACCCCCACAATTACTACACCCCACAACAGAACCATCAGCATTCCTGGATCTTACACCTGCACCTCCAGAAATGTAATATATCTCATCCAATGCACCAAATGTCCTGGTGGAAAATATGTAGGAGATACTAAACAACAACTGTGTACCAGAATGAATGCACATCGAAAATCTATCAAAGACAAGAACACCCAATTACCTGCAGATGCACATTTCTCACAAAAAAACACTCTCCAATTTCTCAGTTCTAATCCTCAAAGGGAATTTACAAAACACCTTTTTGCAGACAAGCCTATGAACTGCACTTCATAAATCTACCGGATACAAAAAATCATGGACTAAATATAGACATTGGATTTATGACACATTATAACCTGTCTAATATCTGATACTCCAGGTAACCTCTCTACTATTTACCAGGTGTATTCTTATCATCAGGTCAACATCCCCCTCCCTCCCCACCTATATCTCACCCATTGACTGTTTCAATTGGCATTTTCACTAACTGGCTTTCTCGTATGCATACTGGCCTCTGGTGTCTTTTCTACTCTATCTAGGAAGAACACAGACCAACTGCAGATGCTTCCACAGCCTGACAAAGGGTGTTTGTACCCAAAAAGTTGCAAAGAAGAATTTTCCCAGCTATTTTAGTTGGTCTAAATAAAGATATTGGATTTACCCAAAGAGCCTTGTCTATCCCCTTAGAACAACACTGCTACAACCTATACCCCATCATCCAAACAAGCAGGCTGAGCTGGAGAAGCTGGGAAGAGGAGAAATCTTGGACCCCGCACTTCAAAGGATACTGACTAAAACATAGAAGATTCTTGGGACTTGAGCTCAGGCAGGGTTTCAACTCATCCAGGATTTTACAGTCTCTATCTGGTCACAGCAGCAAGGCAAAATAATCAGGCTTGAACTCCCCCACGTAGGAACATTTAACACTGAAAGGCTCTTGCATTCTCTGGGCTTGGCAAACATTCTGGCAAGCATAGTCTCTGAGTACCTTCAATCCTTCACTCAGTTTGAGGATGTACCATACAACATTCATTTCACAGTTAGTCTATCCTTCCTACCTCTCCTTTAAGTATAATTGGATACCCCTGGGATGTCAGCTGTAATGTAGTTTGACTGGGAAGAAGTCCTCCAAGGCTTGCAGAATTTCTCTAGTAAAATCATAAAAACCAAAATAAATAAACCAAAAAAAGCAAACCAAAAAAGTATGTAAGGCAGCAGTTGGAACTGGTCCCAATGTTTATTGTTATTCCACTTAGCCATTGTGAGGCCAGTGAGAGGTTCACTCTCAGGGCAATATGCAATGTACATAGGTTATTCATGTATAACAGGCACATAACACCATCAGAGATGAAGTAAAATATGTACCTGGGTATGTTATAGCTTCCTTAGGGAGGCCTGCCCCAGTGTACATGTTAAGTAAATCTGAGGCTATAACTAGAACAGTTATTGATTGGATGGGCACCAACTCCAGACTGCATAGTCTACTGCTGACATGATATAATTCTGTACTTTCTTGATAGGCTCCATTATGTCCATTATGATCTTCTCAAGAAGAGTCTTTAAAAGAGGCAGGAGGACAGAAATGATGGGCAGAAACAACCTGAGGGCCTCCAGTTAAAGGCTGGGGCAGGAGTCATGAAAACTGAAGATGTCTTTATGGCTCCCTGGATTTCAAGGAACTCCTTCTGAAAGGCTCTTCCTTCTGAAAACTGCATCTGTTGTTCCTTCATCTAGTTCATGCAGACCACATGGCTTGAGAGAGATTTCGGCAGCTTGAAGTGAGGCAGCTGTTTATCTAGATTTGGGCGGATCACCTAACCACACACATACCAAGCCTCCCTTCAAGGTGTTACTAAAAATTGTTGTTCCTGTCATCTCCTTCTGCAGATTCAAGTCAAAAGCAGCAAAGGAGTGGCAGGAATAAAAGACCAAGTCAGATTCCTACTCTCCCAAAGCATGGGCCTTCTAGGTTTCTGCCCAACTGATCTTAAGCAGTCCGAATCTGCCACCAGCTCAACTACCTGGTCTCATCCCAGCTGCCATCAAACTTAGCCCTCCAGCTAGTTTAACTCTTCTGGTTTCCAGCCTAAAGACTCCTGGCTGCATCTTTGACCTATATAATAGGGCTTGCACCCTTTTCAGGCAGTGCCTAGTTTCCTTGTTAATGTTTTCCTTGACAGCTCCAGGTGAAGCCTACTGACCTGTCACTATATTCAGTAATGCATTAAAAAGTTCCCATATTATTCATATTTTCCTGATGTCAACAACTTTGTTTCTATTCTCACAATCACTGGCCACATGCATTAGTTTAATGCATTAGCTTCTCACTTTGTATGTGGAAAATGAAGACATGCCACTTTTTGACACGGATGCCCCAAAACTTCTTTCTTTCTAATTACCTGAAATCTTGCATAGTCGTATGTGATTCTTTAACATCTGCAACCTGTCATGTAGTGATAAGTAATTTTTCAAAACAAAATCATCAGCTAAATTTACATTTTTTTCATTGTTACCTTTTGGAAAAAAAGGTTAGCTTTCAACATATAAGTAGCTCTTACTTTCCTCTCAAACGAGGGAAGGCAGTAATTGACCTCCATGACTGCCAAACATGGTCCCATAGTGTCAACATGAGCAGTTTAAGAATATGAATTCCACCCTACTCTTGGTTCATACAATTCATGTCTTATGTTATAGCTTCTGGGCTTTCTACCCTGCTTTCACTCCATTTGTGTTTCCTGTCTGTGTGAATCTGAGATTTTAGCCAGGATCTCCTATGCCTTTAAAGAGGAGGGAAATTAGCGGTAAACCTACAGCATGAAGGGAATTTCACATTCAGAGGATGTCATACATGTTTATACTTTCACTTTCTCTGACATCAAATTTAAGTAGCTATCTATAGTCCCTCACTGTTTTAAGAACGCATCATAGAAGATATCCAACTAAGTGAACAGACATGATGGCAGGGAAGAACAACAAGTTTTTGATTTAAAGGAATAAGTACTGAAAGGAAAGATCACATGACTAGTAATAATTTTGCTTATGCGGTGTGTGGTACAATGATAAACAAGGAGTTTTCCCTGGGTGTGTAGACTGTGTGATCAAAGATTGTACCATGCACAGATGATGCTACTTCTGTCAGTGAAGTATCTTAAGGAATGCAATCTTCAACAAGCCAAGTAAATATATAATGCAAATTGGATGCAACCATAAAACATATACCAAAGACCATGCCTTTGCCTACAAATCATCAGAACACCACTGTGCTCTGTGCATATACACAGATTTACATCAGTGGATGGTTTGGCCTCACATGGTCACCACAACAATGACTAACAAAAATAGAAATGGACCCAAATCAAAAGTTTTCAATTTGAATTTCTCTGTTATTTGGTTTCAGTTTGGGTCTCAGTGCTTTGGTAAATAGGCTTCAATTCAGCACTCAACTGACAGGATAAGTAAGGAATATTGCAGAGAAAGGTCTGCAAACAATAACTGCTCACTGGAACATAGGTTGACCTTTGTAGATGTTAAATGAAACAAAGAAGTTGATAGATGGTGTGCAGTACATTTGCCATGCATGACTAAAAGCCCCTCCAGAAAAGGATTTTAAAGTCAATTATGACCTGTAGTATGGAAAATAATATTAATAAGAGGGGGAATGAAAAGAGTGGCAATATTAAGGAAGAA
The DNA here is from genome assembly GCF_001723915.1 of Gavialis gangeticus. Taxonomy (NCBI): domain Eukaryota; kingdom Metazoa; phylum Chordata; order Crocodylia; family Gavialidae; genus Gavialis; species Gavialis gangeticus. The sequence goes on along the minus strand of NW_017729007.1, from coordinate 1,144,221 downwards.
CATCTGTCCTGTCATCTGGGGAAGGACAAGCATGTAACATTATGGTAGCTTTTAAAAAATAATAGCCTATAGTGGGTCAGGTATTAAAGTCTTCGGTTTTCTGAATATAAATGACAATTTCATCTTAACATAATTAAATGCCATAGAAGGTGCATCGAAACAAGAAATGCATGTGTCAGATCAAAGAGAACTCTATTAATTGAGCCACAACGTTTGAAAGTGGGGAAGGTCTATGTTCCAATGTGTCTCATGTCAAACTAAGCCTGCAGATTCCCTTTACTCTCTCTGACTAATGCCCTGCTCTTCTCCTTCCAGATGATTCGCTCACTTCGGAAATATTATAAGCTGCAATTCCTCATTCTTCTGAATTCAGGAGCTCCCTTGCCTGATATTTTCAGAAGTCCACACAGCTCCATCTTGCCATTTCATTAGGTGAGGATGCCTTGTACAGGACACTCTTCAATCCACAAAGATCTACTAGACTGCAAAAGCAGGCATCTATCTCCCCTTCTATGTTTCATACACAGGTATAATAAAAAGTCTTCTCTTGCAGCTACTGCAAGAGGAATGGGGGTAGAAGGAAAACCCTGAATTGTTGAAGGAAGGGAAGGGAAAGAAGTCTGGAAAAGCTCAGGAGAGAGAATCAGGACAGAGGGTGCATGTTCCAAAATGTAGGGAGAGAAAGAAAGAGAGAGAGTGCAATTAAAAAGATACTTTACCACATACATAAGGGAATGCTTGGCTTCATGGAACAGTTGACAATTTTTAATGATGGTCAATTGACCGGTCAACTGACTTTGATTGGTCAACCTTACTCCTAACAGCTCCCTACCCTTGCAAACACTAGGTCCCATCCAACGCTCCCCACCCCCCACAAGTTATCCTCCAAGACTACGGTCTTTTCATGCGTAGCTGTAGTCCTCAGGTTCTAAGACAGCACATCTGACAACACTATAAACAAACTACAGACAGAAGATTCACTGAAAACATTCTAACATTAGTAAGCCATATTCACAAGGATTCTAATTATGAGCCAAGCTTAACAATGTAAATATCAAAGACTTTGTCCTAGTATAAAGTGAGTTTATCCAGAGAAATGCACAAGGTCTCTGAACTTTTCTTGGCCTGCATAGTGAAGATCTGGTGCCTAGATTTCCTGAAAGAAAGAACTGTTTTGTCTTTTCCCCACTTTTTTAAAATAAAGAACTCTTAACCTGTAGGGTCTTGAAAAGCAAGATTGCAACAGAGCCTTGTGAAGTTTTTCAAAACAGGTATGTGAATGTGCCAGGATCTTTCCCCATACAGAGGTCAGATAAGGTGAGTTCCATACTACATTCTCTGTAAGCCAAAGAGGGTGATCAGAGGATGTGGCTGGGGTGGACCTAGAGGGGTTGCAGTGGCACAGACACAGCCCCTTTTCAGTTAACAGTACAGGAGCAACAGTTGGGCATTTTTTTAAGTCCCTGAAAGAAGTAAGAATTACTTTCTTCCTACCCTTGCATGGCACATCCCATCCTCTCCCATTCCCCTACTCCCCAGTCACCAATAGCACTGTCCCTGCTGATCTAGTAGCAAGGGGCTCCATAACCCTTCTACCCCACTTCAGCCAGGCTTCATGGCAAGCCAGGCTCAGCCAGACAGCAGCAGCAACAAACAGGTTCCTGTTCCCTGCTCAGTTCCCCAGATTTTCCCCATCAACCAGAGTGCAGGTGCAGGCAAGGGAACCTACCTGTTGATGCTACTGTCTCTGGCTGAGCTTGGCTTTATGTGCAGCCCCGCTGGAGTAGGGTAGGGGTGGCTCTGGAGCCTTCTGCCCCTGGGGCAGCCAGGGTCACTGGAGACAGTGGCAGTGGTGGGCAGGGGAGGGCAACAGGAAGGAGACATGTTGCTGAGCACAGATGGGAAGTGAGGGGGGACAGAGTGGAGAGGAAAGATTCTTACCTGATTGGACGACTTAAAGTCCCTGCTTGCTGCTTCCATGGTGTGGTAGACCCTCCTGGTATTGGGGGAGTGGGAGGAAGCTAGAAGCAGGGGTGCAGCTCTCCTGCAGCACTGGCAGCTGCTCCTGCACACCCTCTTTGCAAAATCCTGGATCTGTCCATGGATGTGGCCAAAGATCCACATGATTTCTGCCCATACTTAGAGAACATACTGAGGGGGAAGGGCTTAAAATGAATGGATCTGCATGAGATATTGGTGTGCAGGGGGTTCATTTTGTGAAACGTGTAAAAAAGCTCATTGTCTATTCAACCTGTGACACAGGGTGGCTTAGCAATTGGTGGCAGAGAACATATCTGTCTTTGAAGCAAAGGTTATTCCACACAATGACTTTCACATAATCACCTACTAAGATCTAGCAGTGTAGTAAAAGCATGCTGATGAGATCCTATAGATGGTATGCCTTTTAATTCAAATCCATTTATACCAGCAAATGTTACAAGCCCTTTTATTATTACTATTATAGACTGTAACTTCTCAGTGACAATAGAGACTTGAAAGTGACCAGAGGAGTCGCAAGGTAACTTACTTGTGATACATGATCATTTTGGAAAAACACAGTTCAGGATAAAAGAAGTATATGATAGAGTACTGACTGGGGATGCAGGGTGAAAGTCTGATGTCACTGAAGTCAACAGAAGCTTTCTTTTTGGTTTCACTGTGACCAGGAATTCAGTTCAGGTTTTTAAACAAAATCATATATTTGGTTCAGAGCATACTGTTCCAAAAATTAAAATTAATGATGAATGGTATTCATTTTATTAAGTTTATTAGGTTGTTATTTTTTGTTAAGGCAAATTGAGACACGCTGGCCCAAGGGTGGAAGCTTCCTCACAGTCCTGTTGGTTGAGCTCCTTAAATGGAAGAGGAGGGAGACCTACTTTTGAGGACAAATCTATTAAGCCTTTAGAAAGGCAAATTTATTGCACAGAAGAGCACAGTAAAACTGGTGCACTCCAGTAAGATGACAGTAAAGATCTCCAGCATGAAACAGCCAACCATCTCCAGCAGTCCAACCATAACGTTGGTCAATACAAACACTAATGGGCTAATTTGCAGAAACACTGAATTGACTTTTGTGGGTGCTTAGCACTACTGAAAATCAGGCTATAATTTTTTTTTGTTCAAGTAATTAAACAACATGCAACACAAAAAAACTGTCAGTTCTTGTTTTCAGATAGACATTTTGTTTTTCTGGGTTGCAAACTGTAATTATTTACCATGGGTGTAGCTTCCGTGAAATCCATCAGAAGATCCCCTGGTTCCAAAGTAAATGTACTTCCGACATCTGAAGGGCTCTAAAGGCAGGGGAAAGATGTGGTTAACACTGACTTCTTTGCAATTATAGTTTAAAATACGTTAAATAGAAAGTAAGTTTGAAAATCCCACATAGTTTTTAAGCACAATTTGACAGGCAATTCTCTTTTTGTTGGACAACAAAATAGTTCATCTTGGAAGCAAAATAAATGTCCGTTTAATCCTGATGTGACACTTGATGAATTTGATGGAAAGGCTCCTGTTGAGTTCATGGATTTGGATCAGGCCATGAGAATTACAGCCCTAAACTTCTGTGAATACCCTTAACAATTTTTTGCCTCTGTGCACGCACACACACAGAGTACAGCATAAGCACATTCTTTACAATTCTGCACTGAAAACTACTGTACTCTCAAATATAAAACAACTATATCCAATAAAAACATTTTAACCATGACTATTTCTGTGATTTCACATCTGCTCTCTAGCATGTTTTCTCCCTATCTTTTGGTATGATACCTTTGCACCAGGTGACATCTGGGCTTGTCCTTCTGACATTTGGGGCGTACAAGTCTTTTGTGACACAGGAGAGGAAGATGACACAGAAGTTGATGCTGCTGCTGCCGCCGCCAAGGCTGGAGGAAGGTCATCTTCATCACTATTGTTAAAAGTGCACAATGTTTATTTCATTAGAGTTGCATGTATCTATCCATGCAATATGATTTTGGGTATACTGATTTTTGGAGGAGAAGAGAAACGAGGAGAAGAATCTGGGGGCCCCACAGCACTTCTGAATGTCATTTCTCTTCATCATGCCACATATGATTTAATGCTCATCATCGAGTTTGCAAATAAATTAGATTTTCTTTTTAAAACTTAATGTCTTTATTAAACTACAGAATAGCTAAGCAGTGCCTATGAATGCAAATACTTTTAAATGGCATGTGGTTTCTAAGCTAACTTAATATTATGTACATGTAATTATTGGTGTTATTTCTGGATATATATTTTATTGAATATATGCAAAAGTGCATCTATTTTACATTTCAATGTTTTTTGTTTTTCATTTTTGCACTCCAGTATGTTCTGGGCTTACAATACCGATAGAAACAAGTTCAAGTGGATCCATAGGGTCATGTTCGCCACTTGAATTAGTCAAAGAGTAGATCTGGTACAGAGTAAACAGCTGGCATGTGATTTCATTTACAAAATAGACTTCAAGAGCAGTTATACTCTGAAATGTAATTCTATGAGAACTGCATAGTGGGAGACCATTTTTATTTAAGGACTTCTGATTCAGATCAAATTTGATGAGGTTGCAGAGAAGCCATTTCATTAAAAAAAACAGTCTACATACTCCCCTTGGGACTCTAACAGCCAGACTGGGTTCTTTTCTTTTTCCACACTGTCACTAGTAAATGAAAATCACCAGAGAATATTGTACCCTCATTTACTTTTGCAGAACCCCACTGATTGCAACTCATTGACTTCAATCAGCCTTGGATTAGTTTTCATGCCCTCAGTTACTCATTGAGATTGAACAGGTATGAATGGAACCGTAAGTTGGCTTACAGGATCTCTATTAATAGCGATGACGTGTGAAAAGGAAAGCGTCCAGCTTGACTGTTAAAGTTCAGAGTAATATTGCATTTGTTTATTTGTAAATGGGCAAGTTTTACCGGCAATTTACTGAGTCCCCAAACACATGGAACCCTGCAATGCTAGTTTGACAGGCACTTTTCAGAGCAGAGCTATACTTTGGTTTACTGTAAACCCAAGGCTGTGCACCTATAGAAGCAATCCATGTAATCACTAGAATTACATGATAAATACTATGCCCAAACCTCTTATTAACTAGACATAAGCGTAGTTGGATAATAATAATGCTTTCACAATATATTAGATCTTGCAATTAATTTGGTCTCTTCCATCATTTGTGTGTGGAAGTGGAAGAATGAACTGTCCCAGTAGAAGGACATGTAAGACATCCTGTTTTCCTGCTTAAAAGAAAACGCAAAATCTACTGAGCTTATTATACAGTTATTTTATTAATGAAGGAAGCCAAATCTGGGCTCCCGACCTAATTAATCTCTCTGTTATAATTGTGTATGATGGCATTTTCTGAGTCCTCAGTCAGCAGGGATGCTCTGGTTCTCTCCCCATCCTTACTGGGCAAAGCTGTTCCTACACATTCTTAATTTATATGGATGCAGAGACTCTTTAAGAGTCTGCCAATTCATTAAGGTCTCTTAATCTAATGGATCTAAAATTTGGATTTGAATCTGGAGTTTTGTCTTACATATGCTGCGTTACTGTGGTCTACCTAAACATTTAGGGCCTCTGTACACATGACAAAGGGCCCTTGTACACATGACAAAATTGCCCCTTATAGCAGTTTAATTGCCCTTTTTAGTGATTGAATTGCATCACAGTGTACATGTGGCAGCATATTGCGATTAAATTTCATAACAGTGTACATCTGCGGCAACATATTTCAATTTAACTGACTTTTTATGTAGCAAAGTAAAACACATCCAATGTATTTTAGTTTCTTATGTAACAAATTACAGCAATACATCTGGAGATGGTGGTGGGGATGGTGCATGGGGTGCTGGAAGCCCAGGCATGCTCGGGGAAGCTCGGGTTTGGTGGGCTTCCAGCACCCCGTGCACCATCCCTGCTGCCTTCTCTGGCTGCCAGCACAACCAGCTGCCCTCCTGCTGCCTTCCCACACTCTCCCAGGGGCAAGCCAGGTGGTACCAGGCAGCAGGAAGGCAGCATGTACAGTGCACAGGGTGCTGGAAGCCTGCCAAGCCCAAGCTTTCCTGAGCTCGTCTGGGCTACCAGTGTCCCATGCACTGTTGGATCTGGTGGGTGCTGTCTGTGAGCTGGGGCAGCACCCATGCAGCTAGCACACTGAGGGGTGCTGCCATTGTGAAGGGAAGCACTGGTGCCCCCCACAGCTCAGGGGTGTGTGACCTGGTGATAGCTTATGTGGGCAGGATCTGCTGAGGAAAAAAAAAAAAAGCAGGGAGGAGCCCACTCCCTCCCCTCCCCCAACCCCACATCTCCCACAGCGAGGGAATGAGCTGCCAATGGGCCAAGTGGCCCCTGAGCTGTGGGGGGCCCCAGTGATTCCCTCCACAGCAGCAGCACCCTCCAGGTGGCACCTGCTTGGTGGCACCCCACCTGGCTGGTCCCGGGGGGCACCGCCACCATATAGGGAATCACTGGGGCTACTTGCAGCTCAGGAGCCACTCAGCCCGCCAGCAGCTCGCTCCCCAATTGCAGGAGGCGGGCAGGCTCCTG
>NW_017729007.1:1131861-1137587 GCF_001723915.1 Gavialis gangeticus | reverse complement strand
CCCCCCCCCCCCCAACATCAGGCCCCTCATCACTTTTTTCTTCTTTTTCCTCAGTGAAGCCTGCCCACAAGAGCTGCTGTCAGATTGTGCAGTCACTGAGCTACAGGGGTGGGGCCTGGTCCTTCCCTCCATGGTACTGCTGACCCCCCGGGACTGCCTGGACAGGATGCTAAGGTGCTGCCCAGGGGTTGCTGCTGCTGTGGAGGGAAGGACCAGGGTCCCCCACAGCTCAGGGCCCACGAACAGCTTGTCTCCTGGCTGCAGGAGAGGCAGGCAGGCTCCGGGGGAGGAAAAAAAAAAAAAAAAAGGATCGAAACCTTCACTGCTGCTGCTTTTTTTTCCCCTTCAGTACAGCCTGTTCTGTCACAGTGATGGAAATCCCTAAATTGAAATGGTGGGTTTTTAATCGGCACAATTAAAAACTCACCAATTAAAAGCCTAATGTTTCAATTTCAGGAGAACTAAACCCCCGGCATGTGTAAAAGCACCCATAGGCATGGGACATTTTACCACTATATTCCTTTCACAATGCTACTCTGTTTGCTTTTTTATACTTACAATCCAGACATCAAAATGGGGGCCAAATCCTTTTCCCACTGAACATAATTACAAGAATCACATTGCCCTATGCAGAAACAAGATTTAGTTCTAGGAGAGTTGGCCACCTACGGCTCATGGGCCAGATCCATTCTTCAGAGCTAGGGTTTTGGTGGTGTTTGGTGGAGGAGGGACTTCTCCTATGCCATAGTGGGGAGACACAGTGGCAGTGGGTACTTCCCAGATGCTGCTGCAGGGACAAGCAGCAGCAGCAGCTGGGTCCTAGCATCAGCCCACCCCAGACCTCAACCGAGTCATTCTGTGTTGCCGACTGTTGCTGTACAGAAAATTCAAATATGTACGTCTTACCTACACCAACATTTGCATTTAAATCCATTTCACATTCAGAACCTGAGCATGCACATACCTGAGTACACTGGGAAACACTTGATTTGTGTAGGCTGCAAATGCAGGTTACTTAGTATGTCGCAGGTACACAAAGAAAGTTGGCACAGCACACTGCCCACATTTAAAAGTGAGAATACACACACCTCACCCTCATGCTCACATCTCCCCCTCCTCCTGGTTCTTCTCAAACATATGTGCCCCCCTTCTTCCCCTCGTATCTTCCCTGCAGCAGCTCCAGATGTAGCTCTAGCAGCAGGAAGGCAAAGAAGCAGTGGCAGCATAAGGAGCAGGTGCGGTGGCCAGTGGCTTGCTGCTGCTAAGGGAGAGGTCACCTCCTCCTTTTGCTGCTGAAAACAGGTGATTTTTCTGACTACTCAACACACACACAAAACTAACATGATCTCCCCAGCAGCAGAGAACCTGCTGTTCCTGCACCACAACTGTTGCTCTGCCTGCCGTGCTGCTGAAGCCAGAGCTGGAGCTACTGCAGGAAAGGTGCAGGGTGTGAGGGGGCCCAGTAATGCCCCAGGTACCATACCAGCTAGTTACGCCTCTGCACATATGTGCATGCATCCCCCTGTCCCCTCCTCACAGCTGGTTTTACAAAAGCCACTCACAAACCTGTAACTACCACCCTGAATAAATACAACGTGTTCTTTTAGTTACATTTCACAGTATTGATGCCTTCCACTTGAGAAATTTTCCTCTCTCCCTCATTTTCTTTCTGTGCATCTCTGGAGCTCCTCTTTGTGTCATGTTAGCTAATGTCTCACTTTCCTTCTATATATCCACTCAGAACCTCCCAAACCTCCCAAGGTCTGCTTGCTCAAAAAATTTTAATGGCCCTGTCCTCAGTGGAGTGTTTTCTGTAAGTTATGCATGGCTTACTTCCCTTGCCAGCCCTCTCACTGGCATCTTGCCCCCTTTTCATTCTTTCTAACAGCCTCCTTCCACATTTTGTGTACATCTTTCCCTGCTGCTGTCCTTATCCTCTCACTTCCTATATTCCTCCCCATTTCCATCTTATTAACTATTACCACCATCTCTTGCCTCCTTGCATTCTCTTTATTAGACTCTGCTATACCCAGTACAGTATTTATTTCCCTTACCTTCCCTCACTGCTTTTTCCCCATAACCAATTGCTTATTCTCTTTAAAATAATAGAAAAAGTAGAGCTGGAAGAGACCTCAGGAAGCCACTGAATCCAATGTCTCCCAGTCATGCAAAGATGACCCGTATGCTATCCAAAATCAACCTAGGTTCGTCTAACCCAGGGGTGGGCAATTATTTTGGGTCAAGGGTCTCTTAATGAGTTTTGGCAAGCTGTCAAGGGCTGCAAGGGTAGCCCCTCCCCCAGGTTGCCATTTTGGGGCTGGAAGTGCCGCCCCCTAACCCCTGACATTTGTCACTGGAAGTCCCTCCCCTTGCCTCCAGAAGTATCCCTTTTAGGAAGGAGGCTTGCCATCTTGGAACTGCAAAAAACCCCAAATTATATACTAAAAGTCAAACACTGATAATAACATTTTAATTTTATTTTAAAAAATATTTTTGTCCTAACTTGTGTGTTCGTGTGGTGTATATATAGGTGATTGCATAATAGCTCAAAACGAACTCTTACTCTTGTATATTGTAGGGGAATATGGAGGTGTGGGGGGTATGAAGGAGTGGGTATGGAGTTTGTGGGGGGCTGTGGGCATGTGTGTGTATGTAGGGTGTGGGGGAGGGTGTGGATATGGGGGGTTTGTAGGATGTGTGGGTGTATGTGGGTATGGGGTTTGTAGACTATGTGTATTGGACGGTGGGTGTGGGGTGTGCATGGGGGGTATGGGTGTGTGTGTGTGGTGGGGTGTGTGCACATAACAGTGAGTGAGGTTCCCCTTAGAAGTGTGTGGGCATGTGTGTGTGAGGTAGGGGGGTTCATGTGGGGGAGGGTGTGGGTGGGTGCAGTGTTTGTAGGGTGTGAGATTGTGTGTAGGGGAGGGTGTGGCTGTGGCGTTTGCGGGGGAGGGTTTGTGGGTATGGTGAGAAGGACAAGCTTGAGAGAACAAGGACAAGCTTAAGAGAATCCAAAGAAGAGCCACCCGTATGATCAGAGTCTTACACGGCAAGTCACACAAGGAAAGGCTGAGGAATCTGGGACTCTTCAGCCTGAAGAAAAGAAGGCTGAAAGGGGACCTGGTAGCAGCTTACCACTACATTAAGGGAGTATATCAAGGGCTTGGTGAGCAACTGTTCATCAGGACACCCAAGGGGAAAACTAGGAGTAATGGCCACAAACTCCTTGAAGGCTGATTCAGGCTCAGCATTAGGAAAAACTTCTTCACAGTCAGGGTGTCCAGACTGTGGAATAAGCTCCCTCCAGAGGTGCTGCAATTGCCTACCCTGGAAATCTTCAAGAGGAGACTAGACAGTCACCTTGCTGGGGTCACCTGACCCCCAGTTATCTTTCCTGGTTGGTGCAGGGGGCTGGACCCAATGACCTTCCAAGGTCCCTTCTGGCCTTACAATCTATGAATCTGTGTGCATGCGAGCACCTCCTGTGTGTCCCCCTGAGCTGGTCAGCACCAACCCCACAACAGCCCAAAGCCTGTGCACCCTGCAGAGCCTTCGCACCACTGCCAGCAGCACGCAGCCCCAGCCCCATCCTGCACCCATTCTGGACTCACCCCCCCAGATCAGATCAGTGGGAACCTGCACACAGCCCTGACCCAGCCCACTCTGCACTGCCTGGCCATGGCTGCTTTCCCCTGGGCATGCAGCAGGGCTGGGGTGCCTCTGCAGCGAGGCAGCCCAGGTGACAGGCAGCTTCTTCCAGCTGCCACCACTGCCAGCCCAGGCCCCACGGTACTGGCAGGGACTTGTGCGCACAGCCCCAACCCTGCAGGCCCTGCGTCTGCCCTGGACTTGCACTCCCAGGCTCAGCAGTAGTGGCATTGGAAAAAAGCTGTTGCTCAGCATGGGGGGAAGTGGCCCCTCCCCCTCAATGCTGCTGGTAGTTCCCTGCTGCAGCTGCCCAGAGCCTATGCTGGGCTGCCCTGTGTCTGCTCTGCATTGCCACTGCTGCCCAGCTGGGCAGGCTGGATGCAGCAGTGATGGCAGTGGAGATGCAGGGCAGCCCAGCACAGACTCTGTGCAGCTGCAGCAGGAAATTGCTGGCAGCCGCAAGGGGGAGGGGCTGCTTTCCCCTCCATGCTGAGCAATAGCTTTTTTTCCACACCACTGCTACTTGGGTGAGCCCAGAGCCGGTGCAGGGAGCATTGGGTTGAGGCTGTGCAGCACAGATCCCTGCTCATACTGCAGGGTTGGGGCTAGTGGCATCTGGAAGAAGCCTCCTGCCACCTGGGCTACCTAGAAAGGCATTCCCACCACAGTGCCACCCCAGCCCCACTGCATGCCCAGGGGACAGCAGGATATGCCATGGGCCAGGGGACTGAGGGACCTGCCACAGGCCAGACAAAGACCCACTGCAGGCTGAATCCAGCCTGTAGGCTGTATTTTGCCCACCCTAGTCTTACCTGTTCTTAAAACTGTATTAACAACCCTCCCACATAACTACTAGGCACATTTCTGGAGAATGCCAAAAACACCGTAACTTGCTGTATGGAAAACAAAGGGATGTCAATGCCCTGCCATGGCAAGGACAGGAAGTAATTTGTTATCATATGCTTGAAAGATCCAAGGAAGAGCGCTATTCTCCTCATAGCAGAGGAAAGCAACCTTCCCCTCCTCCATCTATGCCAATCTGACCATACGGCAAACCCCAATGTGGCAATCAGTATTACCTTGAGTGAAGGAGCAAGACCCTGTAGCCCAGAGCCATTGGGTTTTTAAGTCCCAGAAGGAGCATTGGCACACCCCTACCAATATCCTCAGCCTTGGCTGCAGCCAGCACACAATGCTTCAGCGGAAAGTAAGAGTAAAATATCCCTGACACCTGTAGCAATAGGAGAGGAAAACAATCCTTCCTGGATCCATGTGTTGAAATGCAAAACTCAGAAGCATGGGAAAACCAAACACCCTCCACTCTGAACTTCTACATAGGGACTACCCATTGTCACCCTATCCCTTCCATAAACTTGTCCAAGGTCTTCAATCTCGCTTCATAGCCAAGCTGACTGTGGAGCTTCATTCTCTTGCCACTGAGCACGGCCCTTTCCAATTTCCACCTGCTTTGGACTCCATAGCTCATCTAAGTGACCTCTTTTCATGCTCCCATAGGAACTGTCCTTTCTCAGGCACTGTAATGCTGTTATAGCACATAGTGCTCACTCACACTCCCTCTATGATCTGGGCCCCAGTCTCAGTTCTTTCCCACTGCCTGGCTGTAGTTGGGGATTGGAGGCAGGTGAACCAATTGAAGCTGAATCCAGACAAGACAGAAGTGATGGTGGTAGGGGTGGGTGGCCAGAGACAAAATTCTAGTACTCTGGAGTCTGCATTGTCTCCCAATAGCTTTCTGGGTGCAATTCAAGTGCTCATTTTGACCTCTAACACTCTAAATGGCTTGGGCACTATGTAATGAAGCAACTGCCTTTTCCCTTAACAAAGGATCTTAGAAAAGTAGGGCTAAAAGACACCTTGTAAGGAAATCTAGTCCAGCCACTTGCTCAAGGCAGAAACATCTCTGACTAAAATGTTCTTCAAGAAATTCTGATTTGGTCAACAGAATTGATTTCTTTTCTCTTGCAGTGTCATCCTCCTTCTGAACTTCCACATTGTTGTTGATTAGTCTGACAACACGTCCTTTAGCTGGCTTTTTGTCTTGAACCTTTTCAATCTGT
>NW_017729007.1:1130259-1131811 GCF_001723915.1 Gavialis gangeticus | reverse complement strand
TTTTTTTTTTTTTTTTTTACCCACAAGAGAGGTGATAGCCTTAAACTAGTCAATTCAAACTTTCTCATCAGATCTCTGATTCTCATTGTCATACTCTGATGCTCATTGTCCCTCTCTCTAATCAAAGTTCATATTTTTGCATCTCTATATCTACTTCTGAGGACCAGACTTTGTTTTACAAATGAATTAAGCTTTACAACTTCCTAGTGAAGGAGATAGGAGTAACCTGAGACAGAGGAGTTGAGAAATTTCTCCAAGTTTTGACAATAAGTCTGTGGACTGAGCTTGCAACAGAATTTAGATCTTTCAAATTCCCAAATTATGCTTAAGCTACAAGATCGGCCTACCTTTCCTCCCTGTTACCTGCCTTCCTAGGATCTTCTCAAACACCTGGTCACTTCACAGTTGTCTGTCAGGCCCTCATTTGCTGAGCCTACCCACAATACATTTATTACCTCTACTATCTCAAAAGAATGTAAAACCGGTGTTATTTAAAATATCTGGGAAATGTGTCCCCTTCTTTAACAGCCCTGTTACATGTTACACTGTGAGTGGCAAAAATGTTGATTAGCTTAGTGCTAGCTTGGAGGAGTCACACCTTTAGTCTAGAAACCTTCTCTAACTGCCCCCCACCTGCGCAGCTGTGACTTGTCACTACAGGCCTGGTGAGCAGGGGGGTCCCTATAAGCCCTACTGTCTATGATTCTGTATGCCTCTAAGGCTCAGGCTTAGAGGGCAAGTGCCTGGCTCCTCTGGGCTAGCAGAGGGAGGCTGAGGCTGTGCTTGCTGCAGGGTGGATAGGAGCTCATGAAGGTACAAACCAAAGCAACTCCCCTGAAACCAAATTAGCAGCTGACCCCTGGGACCATTTCCATGGGGTTGGGGCTTGGCACCAGCTGCATTGTGGGGGTCCGGTGCTTCCAGCCTTGGCAGGAAGGCTGAGCTGCGCCCATCCCCTGTTGGGGGTGGCTGTCCCCATGATCCAGATCTGGAGTTGGTCAATAGTTTGCTGGCAGGCAGCTACACCTGCTCCGGTGCAGAGGAAGGGAGGAGAGAGTATTGCAGAGGCAGTGGGGCTGGCCAAGGCATGCCAGCTCCCCCCAAAGTTGGCTTCACTGCAGCTGGAAACAAAGTACACCTGCAACCAGCTCCCACATCCACATGAGCAGCAGCTGAGCCCCATGCTTACAGCCCAGATCTACCTGCAGCTGCCCCACTCCAGAGCAGCAGCTTCCCTGCCAAGTCTCCACCCCACAGCAGCTGCCGCCAACTCGCACTATGCTGTATGTGGATCAGGTACATGAAGAAGAGCACTGTTAGAGCTGTGTGGCTAGAGCTCTTTGCCTAGCAAGGGAGATAAGGAGTGAGCCCCAGCATTGAACTTGGCTCCTCTTCACAGAGGGTGGCAATAACTACAAGCAGCCAGAGCCAGGGAAGCTGCTTCTAAACACCACTGGGAGGGGGGCCGTGGGGTCCAGAAGTGGCCACCTGCCCAGACAGGCTCAACACGGTGGGGGAAAAGTACTCTGGGCTGCCATTCCTGGACTAGGGG
>NW_017729007.1:1116987-1130248 GCF_001723915.1 Gavialis gangeticus | reverse complement strand
CAGGCCCTCATTTGCTGAGCCTACCCACAATACATTTATTACCTCTACTATCTCAAAAGAATGTAAAACCGGTGTTATTTAAAATATCTGGGAAATGTGTCCCCTTCTTTAACAGCCCTGTTACATGTTACACTGTGAGTGGCAAAAATGTTGATTAGCTTAGTGCTAGCTTGGAGGAGTCACACCTTTAGTCTAGAAACCTTCTCTAACTGCCCCCCACCTGCGCAGCTGTGACTTGTCACTACAGGCCTGGTGAGCAGGGGGGTCCCTATAAGCCCTACTGTCTATGATTCTGTATGCCTCTAAGGCTCAGGCTTAGAGGGCAAGTGCCTGGCTCCTCTGGGCTAGCAGAGGGAGGCTGAGGCTGTGCTTGCTGCAGGGTGGATAGGAGCTCATGAAGGTACAAACCAAAGCAACTCCCCTGAAACCAAATTAGCAGCTGACCCCTGGGACCATTTCCATGGGGTTGGGGCTTGGCACCAGCTGCATTGTGGGGGTCCGGTGCTTCCAGCCTTGGCAGGAAGGCTGAGCTGCGCCCATCCCCTGTTGGGGGTGGCTGTCCCCATGATCCAGATCTGGAGTTGGTCAATAGTTTGCTGGCAGGCAGCTACACCTGCTCCGGTGCAGAGGAAGGGAGGAGAGAGTATTGCAGAGGCAGTGGGGCTGGCCAAGGCATGCCAGCTCCCCCCAAAGTTGGCTTCACTGCAGCTGGAAACAAAGTACACCTGCAACCAGCTCCCACATCCACATGAGCAGCAGCTGAGCCCCATGCTTACAGCCCAGATCTACCTGCAGCTGCCCCACTCCAGAGCAGCAGCTTCCCTGCCAAGTCTCCACCCCACAGCAGCTGCCGCCAACTCGCACTATGCTGTATGTGGATCAGGTACATGAAGAAGAGCACTGTTAGAGCTGTGTGGCTAGAGCTCTTTGCCTAGCAAGGGAGATAAGGAGTGAGCCCCAGCATTGAACTTGGCTCCTCTTCACAGAGGGTGGCAATAACTACAAGCAGCCAGAGCCAGGGAAGCTGCTTCTAAACACCACTGGGAGGGGGGCCGTGGGGTCCAGAAGTGGCCACCTGCCCAGACAGGCTCAACACGGTGGGGGAAAAGTACTCTGGGCTGCCATTCCTGGACTAGGGGCCTGGGGGCAATAGAAAAGCTGTGGCTCCAGTCCCTGGGCTGCTCCACTAAGCAGTTAGGGGTGAAAGCCCATAGAATAGGAGAGTAGGGAAAGGATGACTGCATCCTGGGATACTGGAGGACTTGAACTTGAGCAGCACTTCTGTGGGGAGTGGCCACACGTTAATGGAACAGAAAATGGGGTGTGCAGGTCAGAGCTACTCCTGCCCTTGAGTGGCATAATTTTGAGCTGCATAACAAGAACTTTAAGCCACTTAAAGGTGTTAATGGGAAGATAATCCAGGGGTTATGAGCTCCAGGAGCTGCCCAAAATTAATGTGTAACAAGGCCCTAAATGTGAGTAAAGAGAGGGTAGTAAAAACGGTGTTAATTTGTGTTTGAGAAACATTAGACAGTCTTAACAAGGAGACACCAACCATGTGAATTTTTTTGCCTCAAATGCTGCCAAGTTCCATGTTATTTGTTACCTCATATGCTCGCATGGAATAATGGAACTTGCTTTCTCTTTCCAGTATGAGTTGTCAATTCCCATCTTAATTCTGTTTCAAATATTTTTGGCAAGCCCTGGTTGGTATCTCAGAATACTGAAGACTCATTCCATGTCTTGTTGGCTAACCCATGGCTTTGTGTTCCCATATGTTAGGTGTGATGTTTTGGACATATTCCAACATGTGTAATTACTGTATAAGTTTGCAACCTATGGTTTTCCAAATTTTCAATTTGACTCAAGTTATTTTTATTCTATTTCTATTCATAAAATAATTTGAGTATGACTGTTAGCTGGTACAATATGCTACCATATTCTATACCAGAAGTGACTGCTTTTTAATGTTGATAGGGAAAGGAACTAGATCTAGATCTAGAATAGTTTTATAGAAAGACATATATATTTATATCCTTCTGGATGAAAAGTGCAATAGAAGAGAAAGTTGTTATCAGTATTCTGTAAGGACTAGGCTCAGTGAGGCTCATGCCCTGCAGCCTGATTAACTGAATTGGCTGAACCCAATGAACTAACCAGGAAAAGCTAAGCCCTAGCCAGCAGGGACAAGACCAAATGAGGCTTCTACCCTGTGGCTGGAGTAACTGAACCTAACAAGCCTTAGTCCCTTCCCTCTGGTCCTGAGTCTGCTCTTAGGAACCCCTCCAGCACCTGTGCCTTGCTGCACAACTTACTGATCTTTGTATGGCTCCTGTCCTAGTAAATCCTCCATCTCCCTGACTCCCTGAATCCTAGTTAACCCTCTGGACTTCAGTTTGACCTTGGCCTACTTCCTGATCTCTCATTCCTGGTTAGTCCTCCGGTTCAGCTTCGGACTCTTGTCTTCAGTTCCTGTCCCTGGGCTTAGAACTGAGGTTGCCCTTGGTTGCTCCAAACCCTAGTTAATCCCTGCAAACGTACTAGTCCATACTCCTGTCCCCACCTGCTAGGCATGACTGTCATTGTGAACCATGAAATATTCTTGTATATTAATGATATTTTATTACTGCATATCTGAAGTCACTGAGAAGGGAGAAGCCAGAAGGAGCTCTCATAAGAACAGCATGTTTCGATTTTCCTTCCTCATTAAATTGATATTTTTGGTGCCTGCTGGTATCATCTTTTTCTTTCCACTCTTTTGAGTTTACGACCTCTCTACAGTGGCTGTGTGATCCTTCCCATACTGAATAAGTCCATAAGAAAGACAAATAGCAACAACACATTCCATCTAAGGATCTTTTTACAAAAATAAATGAATTAAGGGTGAAATTACATGCTACATTTAGACTGTACTAAATCTACTGAATTTAATGTTAAAGTTAAAGTGTACTGTGAGCAATCACATAGTTAAGGGTGAATACTATTTCTTGCTTGCATTGTGCGACTTGCCCCTACAGGGCTGGTGCACAGTGGTGTTGCTTGAGGGTGGTGGCTGGGAGCAGTGCATCCTGGGATACTGGAATACTGCAAATTGATCATTATACCTCTGGCTGCTTGCAGATGTTAAAAAACCAAAACAAAACGTGCTTTACCAAAAGAAGCAGCACATTATTTTGACCAAGCTCTGCAGTGCCTTTATAGATTGGACGCTTCAGTGGGGCTTTTTGGCACTTTTAGCTAAAGGTGATTCAATCAGCTGTTAGAGAAAAGAACCAAAAAAGCCCCAGTAAAGCCCCAGATCCATACAGATGTTGGGCGAGCCAGGTACCACTTCTTGTGGGCATGCATGGGGCTTGGCATAGGAACGTGCCAAGTTTAAAGTAAAGCCGCATTTTTGGTTTCTTTGTGTTTTTTTAACATCTGCAAGCAGACACTGTGGAGCAGACTGAAGTTATCCTAAAATGAGCAAGGCCCAGAGTTAACCCTTGCCTGAAGTGGCATATCTTTGAGACACTCAGAGGGCACTTCATATAAGTTAACAACCTTTAATGGGCAGAAACTCATGTTTTAAATGTCCTTAGTATGGTCTAAGTGTAACATGAAGCTTCACCTTAAGTGTAATGTTAGGTTATCAGCATGAGGGACCCCTAGTTCTAAAAGCCATATTCTTATTGTTGTCATTAATAACAATATTAATTATTACATTCATTTTATTATTATTATTCATTAATAACAATAATAATTATTATCCTCATTTTCACAATGGGAGGGGAATACTGGAATTCACAGAAAAAATTAGGGGCAGAAACAGGATCAGAAAGCAGATCTTATTTTCCATGGACAGCTTCTTCACAATTCCTAATAGCTGAGATGTATTACATAGTAAGGCATGAGGTTTTATAACACTAGCAAAACTATTTTTTAGAATGTACAGTGATAATGATGGATATAAATATCCAGTCCTTTTGTGACTATAAGGGCTGTGAAGCTATGCCCAGTACTAGCTGATGAAACCTAATCAGATATCTACAGTTTTTTCAGTAAACCTGCCTACCTACATTTTCCTCCAAGTTTCAAGTGGAAAAGGTATTTTCAGCTCCCTAGTCTACATTACCATATAAAGAGAGAGGACTTGTACTTCAGTGGGGCACTAAGAGCATGTTGCTTATATATCCATTCAACTACAAAGTACTATTAGATTCTTAGAGATGAAAGGCACCAACATCAACACAAAACCATTATCGTGTAATTGCACTTGTGCCTTTCTGAAGGCATGTTGTCAAAACTAATTAGCACCCTTTTGATTTTCAGACTGGAGGTAGGCAAAAATCTGCAGGTAGGGCTGTACGATACTCACAAGCTGTACTGTCTTGTTAACTTCCTCACACGGGAAACTTTTATTTCCTGCTTTTCTGTAGTGTTGGCTGACGGTGTAGTTTCAGGTCGCACCAAAGCTGGACTCCTGAGAGAATAACAAGAAAAACAAACAAGGTAATGTCTTTGCTTAAGCTATTTTTACATATATTAGCAAATTCTAATGGAATGGCATATAAAACCTGGGAATGTGAAATCTCTGAACAATACTATGCAAGCTTTCACTACTAATGATTTCACTCAAAAGTACAGTATTTTAGTAAGGACTTAGCTGTATTAATACAAATTATACAATTAGGGTTCGTGATCCATATTCAGGCATATTCAGCCAGGCTCTCCAAAGTGCTGAGAAACATGATCTCAATTTTTTTTAAATCTTGGTGGTTTTGCCTCCATTTCCCCAACTGAACAAGTATGAGACATGGAGCTGGATTCTTATTTTACTTTTGCACCAACAACCGAACTCAAAATCAAATTTTGGTTTTAAACACTTAACCTGTATGATCTCAAGGACAATGAGGTTTTCAAAGACTTCACTGGATAATAATCTGATCATTGCATTGGCACAGGTATAACTGATAGCAGATTGTGGTTTGCAGACTGGTATAGTACTGTTTTTTATTCATGAGAATAAGCCTTCTTGACTTTCAGGTTCTATACCGATTCCTATATGGATGGCAATTAAAAAAACAAAACAAAAGACAAAACAGCTCCCCCTCCTCTGCTCCAAATCCCAAAGCCCTCATCCTTTGAATTATGAAGTGAGTAAAACTGATTTGGAAACCATACAAATACCACAAGCATAGAAATCCAGAAGGGCATTTTTCGCTGTGTTATATTTCAGAGTAGATCCACATTTTAAGCAGTTTTTTGAACATCTATTTAAAGACTGAAAGCAACTTTCACATTGGAAAAAAGTATTAATTAGAAAAAAAAAGAGCTATTTTATTGTACACGTTAATACTCTCCATTTTAAGAACTGCTGTGGGGAAGACAAATATTCCAAAACATACTAATAAAAGAATCTAAGGGTCAGAGTCTCAAATGATATAAATTGGTGCAGCCCCATTGTCTTCACCTGACAACCTTAATATATATAAATTAAGGATCTGGTTCTGAATGAGCAGTCTTGTCATTTTTTAAGTGATTTCCTGATAGAACTTTTATAAACTTCATTTAATAAAAACAGTTAAAACAGAAGCAGAAATAAATAGTCAAGTCAAGTAAAAAATGACCATAGGAAAGCAGGGCTGGAAGGGACCTCAAATGGTGATCTAACCCAGCCCTACGACTCAGGGCAGAATTATGGTGACACTATGAAGAAATCACTCTCCAGTCTGTCTCACTGCTGTAAGCAGACTGCCCAGCCCCTCTGTGTTCAGGCTAGTGAGCATACATGACTGGGCGGTAAAAAATTCCATTGGGAGGGGGGAACTCGCTCTTTCTTTGTCCAGGAGTTCCTGCCAAACAACCTGTTTGACCCAGGTCATCCCACCTGGTGATGCTGATGTCTTTTAAAAAGCATCAGTCAGCATCCAATGGGCCTGCTTCTGGTTGGGATTGAGTGATGAGGTCACAAAAGGTACAAGAAGAGGGGTCACTCCATCTTGGAGGGGGGCTTTTTCTTGGGAACAATGAAACAAGTAATAAGCCTCCAGAGAGTTCTGTCAGTCTCCAGATGAACATGTGAGTAATTTACCTGAATTTTAGCTAGTAATTTAGGATTAAGTGATCTAGATGTGCATCAAAAGCTTAACAAGCCTGTTCTGTTTTGTTCAAGTTGGTTTTCTTGCACTATTCCATTGTTTTGTATTCCTTCCTCCCCCTCTCTCCCTCTTTGATCAATAAAGCAATCTGTTATAGCACTCCTTGCTCTGTATGCTTAAGAGGGAGAGACTAACCTTACAGTTCCCTTTGCCTGGCTGGCTAACTTGGGTACAACTTTTTTACTTTCCTCCTGTACAAGAGGCTACTGGTGAATGCTCCAGGATAAAGGAAGCATTCCAAGGTGCCACGGTGGGTTAAGCACCCCCAAGGTCTACAGGGTCTGTGTACCCTGGGTGGCACAGAGCCCTAATAAAGACCAGCGCCTGGGTGGCGGCAGCAATTACCCCAGGCTTGTGAGTGGGCTCCAGGAAGGGGGTTGGCCAGACACAGGTGCCCCAGGGCAGACACTCAAAGTGTGGTTTTTGGTTGGGCACAGTGAAGCCACACTTGCATAGTCAGAAAGTCCTTCATACTCTCCAACCTAAATTTCCTCTGCTGAAGCTTGAGGTCATTACTTCTAGCCCTGTCCCCTACTACAGAGAAAAGACCATATGAATCTCCTCTGTAATCATCCCTCAAGTATTAGAAGGCATTCACCAAATCCCCCCTCAGTCTTCTCTTCTCCAAACTAAATAACCCTAGTTCTTTCAGCTTTTTCTCATAAATCTTCCTCCCAGGCCCATAATATTTTTTGTTATTCTCTATTGGACTCTTTCCAATCTGTCCACATCCTTGTTATTGAAGTGTGGGGCCAAAACTAGACAGAGTACTCCAGGTCAGGCCTCATCAGTACTAAGTAGAGTAGAAGAAAGACTTTCCTTGATCCATAAGTGACATGCCTGTTAATACAACCCAGTATGCTGTTGGCCTTTTCTGCAACAAGAGCACACTGTTGGCTTATATTTAACTTCTGGTTTGTTGTAACCCCCCAGGTCTTTTTCTACAGTACTGCAGCCTAGCCAGTCATTTCCCAGTCTGTTTTTGTGCATGCAATTACTCTATCCCAAGTGCAGGCCTTTACATTTGTCCTTGCTGAATATCATCTAATTGTTTGTGGATCATTTCTCCAGTCTATCCAGGTCATTCTGGATCCCAGTCCTACCCTCCAGGGTGTCTGCAACTCCACCCAACTTGGTATCATCCATAACTTTGCTAAGTGTGCACTCAATCCCATCCTCCAAATTATTGATGAAGATATTAAACAATATAGGACCCAGGATAAAACCTTGGGGACCCCCACTTAATATCTCCTTCCATGTAGACATTGAGCCATTGATGACTACTTGTTGAGCTTGAGTTCAAAACCAGTTATGTATCTACCTTGTGGTATTTTCATCCAGTCTATATTTCCTTAGCTTGTTAATGAGCATGTCTTGGGAGACAGGCAAACTATAAATACAGAGAATAATGAACAAACAAATGAATGTATAATACTAAATAGTTCAGATATATTGTGAACAATTACAGAAAAAACTTGACCAAGAAATGGATGTTTTGGTTAGTGTGCAATTTCCCTTTTTTTTTTTTTTGTGGAAAAAAATGCTAATTGGAATTTAGATTTTTTTTTTAGGGTACGGAAATAATTTGCTTTGATGAAATAAGTTTCATTTTGATTTTGAGTATTTTAAAATGTCCTTATTTTTTAAAAATCAAAGGATATTTCAACAAAGATTGGTTTCAAACAGAAAGCCTAAATATTTCATGTTTAAAATATTAACATAGATGCCTCATTTTTTGAAAGATTCTTAAGAAAGACTGTAAAATGAGGAACTAGATGAACTCTGCATCTAGTTAGGAAATATTTCAGTATCCTCAAATCTGATTTAATGTCTCAATAAAAATTTCACTTGGAAAATTTCACTCCATTCTACATCAGATTGAAAATAGGAACACCATAGAGATTTTGCATAATAATTTACAAAAAGAACTGGGAAAATGCATTCAGACATTATGCTTGCTTGGATGCAGTAAATGTACCGGGGAAGAAGGAAAAAAAGGTAAAGTGCTATATCACAACCAAATATACTCTAATCTTTCTAACAAATGCAGTTTAGTTTTTCTTATGTGTCATAGCACACTAATAAGTGTTCTTGGTATATATTGCAAAAACAATGGGATTTTAGTGATGACAGCCATATTGCAGAATACTGCTATCATTTTTTGGTCAGGGACAATTCCAATGAGTATCTCTGCTAACTTCTATGTACTTGGAGATCAGACCCAAACAGTGAAGAGAACCTCCAACATTTGGCAAATCACCTGAAGGGAGATGCAGATTATTTGAAGTGTGAAATAGAGAGGACTTCATTCTTACTTTAGGTGGAAAGGAATAGCAATGAAAAATAACGCTGTATTTTTATGTCACTTCTGTTTGAAAGATCCAGGCCCCTGAGATATCAGACTGACTCTATTCCACGCCAAGCACAGAATCATATATGAAACTAATACTACCAATTGTCAGGAGATTAATTATTGCTCCCATTATCCAGAATTGGCTTGGTTTAGCTCCTGTTCTGTCTGTGGACACAGACCTCCACAATGGTTCCTGTTTAATTTTGGTCATTCTCCCTGTATGTTCCAACTGGGTGCATTTTTTCCCCGACTGGACATGTATGATGTTCCCACAGTTCACACATTGAATGCCAGTAAATACTGAGCATGATTAACTCTGAACTTGATTTGGTTCTTTAAAAAACAGCAGGCTTTCAACACAGTAGAAAGCCCTAAAAAAAGCACAATGACACCTCTGAAAAAGAATTAGGTTGAATAATTTCTATTGTTACCTTTTGAAGTTTATAGCAAGGGCATATTATCTCATATGAAAGGATATGGATTTTCAGAGAAAAACCTTGCAATTATTTTGGCTCTTTAAAATAGAGTCTTTATGTTCAGCTATAATCACCTTTCTTCTTATTTATAGTAACTGACCTGGGCTTGAACAAAACCTGAAGTGATAGAGGATGAGAACGACCCATGCTTTTAAAAAAGCACAGTGCATGACAATTTCAACATAAGGCACAATGGCAATGTTGTGTAATCAGAAGAAAGTATTTTTGTGTATGTATCCAACTGTTACATGAAAGAATAAGGAACCAAGACAGAGCCTCCTGATCTGGCAGGATGCATAAAAACCTGTCATTTTCTAGTGAGAATGACAACGACAAACATGAATGTCAGCATGCAATGACATGTCAAAAGAGACTGCCTGTAAAATTAGAGATACAGCAAGCTTCTGACCAAAGATCAGAGAGCTTTACTGAACCAGTTCCTTCACTCTTGCAGTCTATTCATTAGCCTTACAAAGAAAACACAAGTAAACAACCTTTAAGATGGATGCTCTCTTAGATAAACTTTTATGAGAAACCCAACCTGTTTTAGGAGCAGCAGCCAAAGGTGCTGAATGTAGTATTCAGAACAAGCCACGTGTCACTATGGGGGCTTGCTCAGAATGTGGTTTTACCATTTATTAGCAAGCAAGGGAGCAAGAGACTAGACACTGGATGAGGTGAAGCAAAGGAAAGAGACAGAAGAAAAGCAAGAACTGAGCCACTGAAAAACTTCCTGTTCCTTGCAAAGGATCCAGTTTGTGTTTTTAAAGCTTCATATTTGAAATATACTTTCATGTTTTTAAAGCAACCTATGAGTTTGCTTCCATCTACCTCAGAGACAACACATCCACTGCTCCTCCTGTTCCTCTGGTACGAGCGTCTTTACCCACCTTCTTCATTTTGATAGGGAAAAAAAGGTTCTATGTAGTTTTTGCCATTTGAAACAATCTGCCTCACTTTTTCTATCAGACTAACACTCCCTATGATCATCTCAGTACATGATATCAGGATTAGAGGCTGGGACTAAAAAACAACAAATTCAATCTCAAATGCAATTACTTAAATGAAGGCAGCCATCTGTGCTGCGTCCCTGGGGCTGTCTTGTTCTCAGCTGCTCACCTATGGAAAATGAACAGCAGAAAAATACTCTTCCAAGCTGCTTGCTGTATCACATGCCTCTGTGATTGGGAACATACAGCAGTGAACATTTGGCAGGAATGAAGGAAAGCATTTACCAAGTAGGAACACTATTACAGATCTCATAGACCACACAAACTAAGCAAAAAGCAGAACTTTTCCTCAATTTGCAGCGTGAGGTTTTTCTACTTTTCTTAACTAAATTAAGAGTATATACAGGTCAGAAACAATAATATACATTTCTTTTGCTATGATGACGAAAACCTTTCTGAGGTTAGTTTTCCAGAGGCTTATTTGGTCATTGGAAAACTGGTTTATTAGAAAAGGGCACTTTATTAGAGCAGCTCTTGGAGACAGCCTGGAGTGTCATGTGTATCAGCGTTCCCACACTGAAAAATGGTGATGAGCTTTAGTTAAAGTGCCCCACCACCATTTTTCAGCACAGGGGCACTGTTACATGTGACACTGGAGTCTTCTGGAGCATGGTAATTATCACATGCCAGCAGACTTGATTAATCAAGCCTGCTTTGCCGCACTGTAATTACAGCACATCAGAGCAGCTTTAATGTACATGTACACACACCCATAGTTCTTAATGGAGTTACCTGGACTTTAAACAAAACTAGTTTTTACTTCAGAGATGGGACTGAAGATTTTTGTCACCTAAATGAACAGATATAAATGATTTAACTCAGGGGCATGAACGCTTTGTGCCTCCTGAGGCTGGGGCGGGCATGGTGACTGCCCACAGATGGTGGCAGCGGCAGTGAGAGAGAACCTCCCACAAGTGGCTGCTAGGGGTTGGTGTTGGGGTGAGGGGTGGCGAGTGCCTATCGGTGACCACGCACATACATTGGTGGCAGGGTGGGGGTGGTGGTGAGCAGCAACCACCCACAGATGCCACCAGCAGTGGCCAATCTCAGGGGGTGCACTGCTTAGGAACAGCAAAGAGAATGGCCCTTGTAATCAATAACTGGGGTATTTAGAAATAGGAGGCATTATCTTGTTATTCAGATTTGTGTGATTTAGGACATCTGAACTAAGAGATGCTACAAGTAGAGCAGGAGCTCAACTAAAGGGATGTGAGCAGAGCACCAGCCCTAGGCACTGACTTCAGTGGGGGCACAAAAATAGCAGCTACCAGTGCTGCCACTGCCCAGCTACACCCTTGCTTCTCTCAATGAAAATTTCTATCTGAGTTCTAGGAACAGCCACAGGATGCCTACGTGCACTTGCAGAGAGCCTGGAACAATCACTCTGAGAGAGGTGAACGGCTCCGTCCATCTCACCAAGGGGTTAGCTGAGATATTATTGATCAATGACAATTTCAAATGTCAACAAAGTTAACCATTAAATTCCATAGGAGAGGGAGAATCACAAATGTAAGCAACATCTCTCATCGGTGCCACAAAAAAGGTGGCATTTGGGAGTTCACACAACTTATTTTTCATTCCAATCAAGGAGGAGCCAACAAGGCACACTCAAGGTACATATTTAAGATGAAAAGACAAAACTCAGTTAATTGAATGGACCTGAGACAAACAATCTGATTGCAAAGATCTGTCAAGAATGGCATCTCATTTTGATGGCTCACATGAGGAAAGCTTATTTCATCTAGGGAACTTGGAAGAATGCCAAAGACAACCCCCCCCCCAATTCATCTCCCAAGCCATCTGACCACCGTGCAACTTGATATCAGTTAATATTCTCCACCGCTTTTCTAACAGCAGCCAACACTGTGACATAACATTTCACCATGCATTACATGTTATACAACTCTTAATATAATTAGTCCTAATATAACGTTATGATTTAGTTTCGGATTGGAAAATTTACAAAGAAAATAGAACAACTGAATATGCAGAGCACCAGATGGTGCTTTTACTTACTCCCACACAAAAGAAATATTTTTATTTGCAATCTTTTGAAAGATGAGATAATTTGGATAACACGGATCAATGAAGGTGATGCAACAGTTGGCCTTAACAGAAAGAAATTCATAGGCAAATGCTGAAGCATTTGGGATATAAAGCCTGCCAGAGCATTGATAAAAACCCAGAAGTGTGTTACCATGAAAATAAATAGTGTAGGCAATTAATGTACCACATTAGAGATGATATCAAGCAATAATAATGACAAAAAATAGCTGATCAGCCAAAGGAAACATTTTTACGAGAATATATCCTTATTTATATTTCATTGTGGGATTACATCAGACTTGGGGGCATTTATATTTATGTATGTGATTCCTAATATTTATATGACATTAATTTTGATTATATTATTTTCAAAACGCATCACAAAAACTATACATCCATTGCTTTTAATACATCCAAATAATTGCATGGGTGTGCATGTCTAGCAGTACAGGGTTAACCACAAAATAAAGACTAAAATGTAGCAGATGATGAAGAATGAGTTACTACTTATATACATTAGTCTTTTGACAGTTTTAGAGAAATCATCAGAACTGTGAAGCATATAACCTTCAACAAAAGAACTCTAACAGCACTGAAAATCAGAAGCACATTATAAACAGAACAAGTTGCTTGACACTTCCCATCATTAAAATCCATTTTCAGTTGCTTGTAAAACTTTTTCAGCCTTTAAACACTTGGGTTGAAATTCTACCATGTGTCTACCTCAGGCTGATTTTTTTGGGAGGTGGGAAGTTTCAGCAATGAATTAAATCAAAACCCTGAGTAGGGCTGGGGAGGGGAGATGGGAGCAGAGAGCTTAGCTACGTGAACATGAAGGGCATGGGCAAACCAACAATATGCACAGAGTTAATTTTGAATTAATATTAGGTGGTGCCTTCCCAGAATAGCTGCTCCACAACAAATATCTTTCTGCCCACACTTGCCTCAGGTCAAGACCAACTCTGTCCTGCTTCATTCATGCATAAGCTGCAAAGGCCATTTGTAGATGACACTTTAAAGAGGGTTTAAAGTGGATTAAATGCCTTTGGCACCACTTTAATGGCACTACTGTTAGTATGAGTTTGCAAATTTGGCAGCGTATTGCACATTAATCCAGCCACTGTAGCATATTCGGTGGCAAAATGCACCTTAAATGACTGTGAGATGTAGCAAATCTCACAGTCATTTATCATGACCTTGATCACGACCGCCACATCACGACGAGAGACATGCTAG
>NW_017729007.1:1114723-1116976 GCF_001723915.1 Gavialis gangeticus | reverse complement strand
AGGTCCCTTCCGACCCTAGAAATTATGAAACTATGAAATAACTGTGGGGTGCTGCAGAATGAAACACCTCCAAGGAGTTTTAGTTTCCTACCCCACAGCCACGGAGGCAAGCACTGGGCTGCATGCAGCTCAAGGGATCTGCAGGCAGGCAGCCCGGCAATAGCCTGGGAAGGCAGGCTCCACTGGAGGGGAAAAAAAAAAAAGCAGTGAACCTGATCTCCCCCCTCCCTCCCCCGCCTGCCTGCTTGAGCTGTGTGGGAACCTGGTACTTCCTGCTGCGGCTGCAGTACACCCTGGGACTGCCCAAGCCAGGTGCCTGCGGGTGGGTGCTGCCTGGGGGAGGGGGGCACCACTGCTGTGCAGGGAAACACTAGGGATTCTGACTTCTGCCCAGGGCTTCTCTGAGGCCTCCACCCAGATGGAGCCTTTGGGTGGATCAGCAGCATCCAGCCCCCCTCCCCCACAGGGGTTGCCTGGTGGGTCCTCAGGGGCATGGGGGCAGCGGGATGGCCAGGAGTCCCCTCACCTGTCTCACATGTGCCCGGATTGAGGCCCTGGAGGGGCAGGTGAGGGAACTCCAGACAAGAGGTTAGCAGGCTGCGTGGGATCAGAGCCATTGAGGATGAGATTAACGGGTACTTCCACTCTTTGCAGGATTGCTCAAATGGAGGGATGGCAACACAAGAGGGACCTGACATGGACAGATGGAAGACAGTCACCTCTAGTTCTAGATGACACAGAATTAGAACCTGCATTGCTGAAACAACTCCTCCAGTGCAGCTGGGGAACTGAACTGGGGCCCTGGCATCACTGGGAGTGAGTGCAGCAACAAAGAGTGCAGCAATAGAGGCTGCATCCACAAATGCCACCAGGCAGGCTGTGAGGCAACAGAGCAACTGGAAGAGAAGACGTTGGGTAATTGTAGTAAGGGACTCCCTGCTGAGAGGAATGGAGGAAGACATCTGCCACCTGGATCCCACAGCACGGGAGTCTGCTCTCTCCCTGGGGCACGGATCCGTGATGTCACAGGGAGGATCCCCAGGCTTGTCCAGTCCACATATTATTACCCCATGCTCCTTATCCATGTGGGAACAAATGACATGGCCAGGAGCAATCCAGACCGTGTCATGAGTGACTACAAGGCTCTGGGAGCTGGGCTTAAAGGATTGGGGGCTCAGGTAGTTTTTTCCTCTGTGCTCCCTGTTGCAGGCCATGGTCCAAGGAGGCAAGAAAGCATTGATGAGGTGAACCAGCATCTCTGATGGCGGTGCCACCCAGAAAGCTTCGGCTTCTACAACCATGGAGCCCACTTCAAGGACAGAGGACTCCTGGGGAGAGACAGCATCCATCTCACGTGGAAAGGTAAGTCCCTTTTCTCAGCCAGGATGGCCGATCTCTTAGATAGGGCTTTAAACTAAAATAGCAGGGGGGTGGGGAAATGCTAACTGGAGCCTACCCAGGGACCAATATATAGGAAAGCTCCATCGACAATGAAACCAAGCAAGCCACTCTTAAGGGAGCTCAGAAAACAGCTCCCCTTCAACACAGCAGGTGGCCAGTGACCTCAGTAGAAGGACTTAGGTGCCTGTACACCAATGCCAGAAACATGGGGAACAAGCAGGAGGAACTAGTCCTTTCCACTGGTCACTATGATCTAGTAGGGACCACAGAGACCTAGTGGTACTCCTCTCATGACTGGAGTGTAGCCATAAAGGGCCACGTCCTTCACAGAAGGGATCAGGTAGGGAAGAGGTGAGGATATTGCCCTCTATGTGAAGGAGCAGTACACCTCCCTACAGGCTGATGTTGGCCCCAAAGAAGATCAGCTTGAAACCCTCTGTGTCAAACTCTGGGAGAGGTGTGGTGAGAGAGACCTATCTGTAGGTGTATACTACAGGCTCCCTAACCAAGGGGAGGAACTTGATCTAGCGTTCACCTGTGAACTAACAGAGGCCACACGTGCAGAGGACATGGTTGTTGTGGGTGACTTCAACTACCCAGACATCTCCTGGGAGGAGTCCTTGGCCAGTTCAGATTGATCATGATCCTTCCCGACGAGCACTGAAGAGTTTTTTTTTTGAACCAGGAGGTTTCATAGTTTCTAGGGTTGGAAGGGACCTAAGTAGATCATCTAGTCCGACCCCCTGCCATGGCAGGAAATAGTACTGGGGTCAAACGACCCCAGCAAGGTGTTCATCTAACCTCCTCTTAAAAACCCCCAGGGTAGGAGCCTGCACCACTCCTCTTGGAAGT
>NW_017729007.1:1061414-1109723 GCF_001723915.1 Gavialis gangeticus | reverse complement strand
GTGAAGTAGCGCCTCCTGATATCTAGCCTAAATCTACCCTCTGCCAGCTTGTGACCGTTATTCCTGGTCACTCCTGGCAGTGCTTGGGGGAACAGGGACTCCCCCAATGCCTGCTGATCCCCCCTGACTAGTTTATAACAGGCCACAAGATCCCCCCTCAGCCTTCTCTTTTGGAGGCTGAACAGGTTCAGGTCCCATAGCCTCTCCTCATAGGGCCTGCCCTGCTGTCCCCTGATCATGCGAGTGGCCCTCCTCTTAAGAGGTGCACAGGCCAAGTAGAGGCAATGCAGTTCTTGACCTGGTCCTGGCCAAAGGGGATGACCTGGTGACCAACTTAAACATAGAGGGCAGCCTAGGCGATAGTGACCATGAAATCATTACGTTCACGGTCCATCGTAAGGCTGACAAAACAGATACTAAGCTCAAAGTCTTAGACTTCAAAAACACACATTTTAATAAGCTCAGGTCACTAGTAGAGAATGCCCTGAGGGACCACAGGTAAAGGGAACACGAGAAGAATGGTCATTCCCTAAGGATACAATCCTTAAGGGTCAGAGAAAATCCATTCCCTTATGAAGAAAAAGTAGCAGAAGGGTCAAAAAACCCTCTTGGCTAAGCAGGGAAGTTGCAGCCCTCCTACAGAAAAAGAAAGAGGCGTACAAACAATGGAAGCTTGGGATAGCCTCCAAGAAAGACTACTTGACAATGGCCCGCACTGGTAGAAAACAGATTAGGCAAGCTAAGGCAGAAACCAAATGAAAACTAGCTACAAGAACCAAGGACAAGAAGTCCTTCTTTAGCTACATAGGGAGTAAAAGGGAAACTAATGGGAGTGTGGGGCTGCTGCTCTATGCCTCAAGATACCTGGTCACTACCACTCAGGAAGAAATGGAACTCCTAGATGACTACTTTGCCTCAGTCTTTCACAAGACCAAGTGGAACAATATGCCAGGTAGGGCACAGAACAAGCATGGAGGGATTGACACTATTCCCACCACTGCCATAGAACCGATGTATGATCAATTAAAGAAATTAGATGTATATAAATCAGCAGGACTGGATGAACTGCACCCAAGAGTGATGCAAGAGTTGGACGAGGTTATCACAGAGTCCCTGGCAAAGGTCTTTCAAAAATCACAGGCCTCTGGAGAAATCCCAGAAGACTGGAAGATGGCCAATGTTCTGCCCATCTTCAGAAATGGGAAGTGTGAAGACCCAGGAAACAACAGGTCAATTAGCTTAACTTCTATTCCAGGGAAAATCCTAGAAACATTCATCAAAGAGGCTATATGTGACAAATTTGCAGAAGGCATGATACTGAATGATAGCCAACATGGCTTCATTGCAGGCAGGTCTTGTCTGACCAACCTCATTTTTTATTATGATCAGGTGACTCGTCACCTGGATGAGAAAAAAGCAGTTGACATCATATACCTTGACTTCCAGAAAGCCTTTGACCTGGTATCCCACGAGGTACTGATCAGAAAACTGGAAGATATCAGGCTCAACCATGGGACCATCAAGTGGGTACAAATGTGGTTGCGGGGTAGGACACAGAGTCCAAATGAATGGACTGGTTTCGTTTTGGTGAGATGTGTGCAATGGCGTAGCCCAGGGGTTGGTACTTGGCCCAGTGCTGTTCAGTATCTTCATCAATGACCTGGATGAGGGAGTGAAAAGCCCATTGGCCAAGTTCACAGATGACACCAAGATATGGGGGTTGTGCAGACCCACCCGCAGATAGGATGGACATACAAGCAGACCAGGACAGGCTGGCATGTTGGGCAGAATGGAACCAGATGAGGTTCAACATAGAGAAATGCGAAGTGCTGCATCTGGGAAGGAAGAACCCCCAGCACACCTACAGGCTGGGCATCGCTAACCTGACCAGCACTATAAATGAAAGGGATCTGGGGGTAACAATAGAGCCCAGCATGAATATGAGCTGGCAATGTGAGGCTCATATTCATATTGATGAAAAACTGTGGCATGCATCAATCAATGCATCTCCAGTAAATCCAAAGTGATTCTCCCACTTTACTCAACATCAGTGCAGCCGCAGCTGGAGTATTGCATCCAGTTCTGGGTGCCGCACTTCAACAAGGACATGCTAAAGTTTGAGAGGGTCCAGAGAAGGGCCACCCACATGATCAGGGACTTGCCATATGAGGAGAGGCTGAGGGATCTTGGACTCTTCAGCCTAAAGAAAAGAAAGCTGAGAGGGAACCTGATTGTGGCTTACCATTATATCAGAGGTATACATCAGGGGCTCGGTGAACAACTGTTCACCAGGGCACCCTGGGGGAAAACTAGAAGCAACAGCCACAAACTTCTGGAAGGTAGTTTCAGGCTGAACATTAGGAAAAATGTCTTTACAACTAGGGTGTCCAGACTATGGAACAAGCTCCCCACAGAGGTGGTGCAATCATCTACCCTAGAGGTCTTCAAGAGAAGACTGGATGGCCACCTGCTGGGGTCATCTGACCCCAGATGTCTTTCCTGCTCATGTAGGGGGCTGGACCCGATGATCCTTTGGGGTCCCTTCCAGCCCTATGATTCTCTGATTCTACCAGCGCCTCCCCACCGGCAGCTGAGGGACCACTCTGCCCGCCAACAGCTCGCTCTCCCCTCCTCGCCGCTGGAGAGGCAGGTAAGGATCGGGCCCAACATGGATGTACATGACACAGGGATTTACTTTGCCCTAAACTGAAGCCGTGTTTTTAAAAAAAACACCGCTTCAGTTTAGGGCAAAGTAAACCCCTGTGTCGTCTACAAATGGCCAAAGAAGCTAGCTGATGTCCAACCTTTCCATCACGTTGTCTTTGTTTTAAGCCTGGAGCACTCTATCAAGCCCTTCTTCAATACCTTTCTAATCATTAGTTCCCCACTCTCCCCACAGACAAGGCACTAGAAAATAATTCCATGGTATCCTATACAGGTCTATGCAAAATAGATACTTTGATAGAAGAAAAGGCTACCTTAATGTCAGTAAACATAGTATAATCTTTGCAAGCTACATTTTCAAAGAATGGAAGCCAGAGTGTTTCTAGGCAGGATCTCAGAGCCTACCAAAAGCATGACTAACTTTCAGGATCTGTATTCATCTCACCTCAGTCATTGTCACTGTAATTCTTGGAGCTACTGAAGTTACACGGGGGATTAGTCTATCTGTACTGGATGGAGGAAGAAATAAACGTGCACACTCTAGCCTGAATGCTAGATCACTAGAGTAAGCTAGTCTTGCTATAGCAGTAAGAACCTGTAGTAAATGAGCCTCAGACAAAGGGGAAACGAGACAGCTAGTCATGGAAATCTCAGAAGGTTCAATTTAGGTACTGAGCTGAACTCCCTGAACTTGTGGGCGATTCCACCAGGCAGTGTGAATTCTATTATTTCTTTACAATCCCCCTACAACCAATGCACCCTATGGCAAGTCCTCCCTGAACACCTTTAAAACAGGGATATTTGCATCAGAAAAACGCAATGGATTGCTACCTCTTTCAAGTATTTTTGAAGTAGATTCCTTCTCTCCCCTCTCCACCCCGCAGACACTTAGAACAGGAGTGCTCAACCTCCCTCCCATGGGCCAGACACAGCCTATGGGGCTCCCCAGGGCCCTGAAATTTGGCAGTGGTGGAGTGGTGGCACTACTCCCCTGCTGCCAAATTTCCAGACACATGGAAAGTTGCTGGGCCCTGAGCACTGGATCAGGTATCTGAGCTCAGCATGAAGGGCTGGGTAAGAGTGGCACTGGGCCCCACCCCAGCATTTGGGGATAAGAGGGGGTGGTGCTGAGCCCCTGGGGCCCAATCCTGGTGAGAGAGGCTGGTGTTGGCCCTCTGAGGCCCAATCCCAGTGAATGGGGGCAGGAAGAAGTAGTGCTGAGACATCCCATCTTATTTTGAGGAAACAAGCCAAAATGGCTACTCTTAATCTTCCTGACCACAGAGAGGTCAGGGCCACATCACTAAATGCATTTAAAATGTGGGTAGTTCCAAGTTCAAGCAGTAAAGTACAACCAAAGTGCTCTCTTATTGGAGCAAAGTTACAATTTTTCATGCAAGGACTATCTCCAGATCATATTAAATGATGTGCTTAGCTACCACTGGACTGCTCCACGGAGATAACATGAGCCAAGCGCAGTCCTCAGCCAGCCAGCTCTGACACCAGCTAGGGACCCCTCTACTGTATCAAGCCTTCAGGTGAGATGAGGAAAGCCACAGACATCAGAGGGATGGATCCTGGATTTTTCACTTGTCAGATTTCTTCAGGATCAAGTTGAAAGCCAGATGCTCACAGCCCCAGGGGGTCCCAGGACTGGGACCAACAAATCAGCTGGTTCCAGATTCTGGTGTAGTGTTAGAGCTAGGACCAGCAATATGTGACCCATGCATGTTAGAGATCACAGTAACCACTACCGTGCCACTGTTCAGAACATCATCTAACTTTATTATTGCACAGATTTAACATGTACTAAGTGTCCTGTGGAACAAGGCTTTACATTCAGCAGAATGTAGTCAGAGAACTTATCTGACCAGTCGCAGCCCCCAAACACTCCGGTTCCAGATCTGAAGGAGAATCTACTACACTATTTTCCAGTCATTCTAGGGACAGAAACATTTTCATCTAAACTTGGCTAAACATATACAAAGTGACTTTAGCTTTGCAAACCTAAAGCTAGCCAAATGCTGATAGGTCTCTTACAAACATTTTTCTCAGCCTTAACACAGCGTGCCATGCTCTTCAAAATGGCAACCACAAACCAGCAGTACTCTTGATTTGACACAGTCTGTGTAATGAGCCGAGTAGACAGACATCTTCTTTTAGGCAACATAGCAATATTGTTTTACAATGCACCAGGGCACTGTAAAAGAGGGGAGTCTAAAATCCTCCAAAAGGGCACATACACAGGTTTTAAATCCCCACCCTTCCACAGTTCACTCCAACACCAAACAACAGTTTCCAGCAATAGTGACATCCTCAATCCAAATGATGCACATGCTGTAAGAAGATCATGCTAGGGAACAGGGATTGGGAATCAGTTAGTAGTGTGCATTCATCTAATCAGTCATTTGCATGCTTGCCTACAGTGCTCGTGAGTGTGTGGTGTTTGAAATTCAACTTGACCATAAAGATGGAGCGTGAGTGAACCTGGGGTACTATCCTAATGCATGCAAGTGTATATGGGGTCTCCCTCCAGGTTAGATGAGGTTATTTGTTCTTCTCCCAAAATACCTTGGCAACAAGGATTGCAG
Source organism: Gavialis gangeticus (assembly GCF_001723915.1). Lineage (NCBI taxonomy): Eukaryota > Metazoa > Chordata > Crocodylia > Gavialidae > Gavialis > Gavialis gangeticus. The sequence continues at coordinate 1,104,468 of NW_017729007.1, read as the reverse complement.
AACTCCTACTTAAACCTGCCATTTAAGCCTCTTCTACACCTGTTCTAATCACTAAGAGCCAGTGTTGAAAGCAGATTGAAGAAAGGAGGAGGAGGTCCTAAGTGCACCCCTGTGAAGAGGGAACCGTGGCATTGCTCTCCAAAACTGGAGAGAAGAGTGGGAAGTCTCCTTCTGCTGTTAGCAGAGAAGGAAGAGCTCATCTGCCTTCTGCCTCCTCCCAGCCTCCTACTTAAATCTTTATGGAGGATGATAGCCCAACTGATAATGGAAACATCAGAAGGCATTTAAAACATATTAAAATGTCTGTGGACTGTACAATGAAACATTGTTTAGATACTTCCCTACTCTGAAAATGGTCTCGGCAACCGGAGTTTCAACTTCTTATAATTCTTCCATACCTAAAATGACTGAATGCAGAAAGAGTCACAACACACATGGAAAATGGATGACTAAACAGGCAGATATGTTGCTCCTTTATAAGAAGATGATATTACATGCCATTAAGGGGCTAGGTCCAAAATGGCTGGAGACCAGCTTGCGGCAAAAACCAGCAATATTGCACATACACGAGTAATTACTTCTTGAACCAGAACTAATTTTACAAAGAGCTATAGCATTTGTTAACCAAATTGAGTTTGCTATGGCAGATGCTAAAATAATTGCTCAGGGGAATACAGGCCATGTCTAAGTAGTTAATTCATTAGCAATGCAATCTCCCGACTGGCAAAGTTGTGAGCAAGATGACTGTAAAAGAGACAGTTCCTTCATCTAAACCACACGGTGAATTATACCAATTATAGCACTTTCTATTGCATCTCACCCACCCTGGTCCCTGCCATACAAAAAACTATGCTTTGGTATCAGAGCTGCCTCTGTTCACCTTTACCACATTACCACGTGCAAAGCAACTGTCCAGTCTCATGAGTTCAGACAATCAGGATAGTTTACTAATGCATGCTCTAGTTATAAGTTTAGAAATCAGATACGCAAAGTCACTGTCCCTGACACAACTCTTCTGCAGAAAGACAGGTGAATATTCCAGTATAATTTGGGCAGATACTGGGTTCAATTTTTAAATGAACACAGGGATATTTAGAGGGCATACATACAAGCAGATGGCAAGCCAACATGGCAGATGTAGCAAATGCATAAGGTACTCACTCACACTAGCTCATTTCTCCTAAGCAAATTGGTCATCATGTTCTGCACTAACTGAAACTTTTGTGTTGTTGTGGAGAGAAGCTTAAGCAGAAGTCTAAAAATAAAGGCATAGGCTACTGTGGGGACAAACTGCATGGGTGCTTGCAAATCTGGGAGAAGTTAGAGACCTAAGGGCATCAGAAGACTACAATACTGTCTGGAAAGCAAGGCAATGGTCACATGCCTTTAGCCTATGGAGCTGCTGCGTAATCCACAATTGTCTACAAAATCAACTTAAAAAAAGCTTCATAAAAATATAATGGTGGCTCCCCAGTGGTCCTCACTGCCTCACAGCCTGTTCAGGAAGGGATGGTGCCAGCTGGTAGGGTGGCTGGGTGGACAGCCAGCAGCTCAGATAGTGGTTGCCCCTCATCCCTCCTCCCCCTGGGTCCTCTCCACCAATCAGCAGTGAGGGGCAGGGCTACCAAGAAATGCCTGAGAAATCAGTTCTTTGTGCCGTGACCAAACTGTGAAAATGCCTTTGTCTGGCTGTGAATTAAGTAGGTCCCTAGCCAGGATGAAAAGGTCATACACCAAATAGGAGTAGCTGGGAATCTGAAAGAGAGGGACAGTTTCAGTGCATGTTCTCACTTGAAACAAAAATGTTGGAAACATTCCAATTTTTCAAACTGGACTGCCCGACTAGCAGGCATAGACTATACTGTAAATATAAAGTCAAAGTATACATGCAGTGGCATTAGCAGATTCAACAGAAAATAACTATAGATTCACATGTGCAGATTCACTATCTCACAGAATCATTAACAGAAGTTGGCAGGTAGGTGCCATGTCCTCAGACTGCTTTCTGTTACCTTCTGGTAAACCCTGAAACAGCTCCGGTAAGTGCCTCCCACCCTGGTATGCTCCCTCCCTATTTAGCACCTATTCCTGCTGGTGCTTGGTTGTATTACAAGAAGGGAAGAAAAGAAAAGACAGGGTAAACTCTCTATATGTTTCCTTGCTTGCATCCCGGCCAGGCAGTGGGAGTCCAAGAGAGAATAGGATAGGCACTTGCAGTTGATAGAACTATTGATTGCAGACCCCTGAGCTTTTAGAAGTAACGTGTTCCTCCCTCACTCTGCGAAGGCTGCCGTACAGTGATCAAAAACTGTGGTGAGCTACCATAATGAGCTGTTTGATATAGCCTGCTTAATTATCACACATCAAATCAATTTGTGCCCTGCTGCAACTGCGCTCAGAGTGACTTTCTGACACTGCAGATGAACCAAAGGATGTTGCTACCCTTCATTTAAAGGTAAAAATGTTCCCAGATATGCCATCATGCAAACTCCTCTATGATTCAGACAAAATTATTAGATTGCAATTAAGTCCTTGCCAAAGGAGTCCCTATCAAAATAATCAGCTGCCAGCACAACAAAACTGTTTTTCAGAGTAAGCCATTCAGAATACCAAAAAGTGCAAATCAACCAGTTCTGCACACTGCACCAAATCCTCTCTTTCAGCTCCAGGAAGTAGAAAAACAAGGAACGGAAGCATATTCTGTGTTTGGATGGCATCTAGCACAACAGGGTATGGACACACCTGCATTTGGATCCCTTTCAAAAGGGGAAAGGGCAGCAGCTGGTCTGCTCCAGTTGTCATGTATGAATGAGTTGAGGCATAGCAGAACTGCTCCAACTAGAATAAGCAATGTTAAAGTTGGAGAGCCTTGCTACATTTGTATCATCCTTGGCTCATTACAGTTTAACAGCTGCTGCCTTTTGAAATGTGCCCAGTTTTAAAAGGGTTGCAAACGTACCTTTGTCCATACCCTCAAGGTGCTGTCAGGGGACTGGGAGACTGGAAAAACAATATATTTTCACTGCATAATCAACCTTTACCCTGGTGTAAAGGAGAAACAGACACAACCATATAGAACCATAGGGCATTTTTATGTGTGCTATGGGATGTGGTGTCAGGCACTTTAATTAGCGAGCTGCGCTAATTAAAAGCGCCTGTGCGTCACACGTATCAGTGTCTCCACGCTGAAAAAAACGTGGCGGGGCACTTTGAACTAAAGCTCATCAACCCTGTTTTATTTCAAAGCACTCTGCTGCCATTTTTTCAGCACAGGGATGCATGGGGACGCTGATACATGTGATGTGGAAGGCTGCTGGAGTGCATCAATTTCTGTGCCCCGGCAGACTCGATTAATCAAGTGTGCTCCGATGCGCTGGATTTCTAGCATGTCAGAGCAGGCTCTCCGCACATCTGTAGGAGCCCCTAGGGTTTGGTGCAACTTATTTCAATTGCCCTGAGGAAAACAGGGGTAAAACAACAGTGTGGGTATCATCTGTCTCATTCTAATCCCAGCATAGCCATTTAGCAAGGCATATAAGCTATTACGTAATCCCCTCTCCTTGTGCAGCAGGGCACTGTAAAAGCGCATACAGCATGTAGCACCTCAGATAGCTGTATATCTATCTGTCGGCTCCAGATCTTGGTGCAATTTTTAAGCAGTGTACAAAACCAATGTATGTTTCACCAGAGTAAATGTGCTGTCTTATAAGGCCCTGGGGCTCTTAGGCTCTACTGTACCACAAATATAACAATGAAGCAGCAGCTGCTGAAGATTTCATTGAACTAGGAAATGCAGTATACTGATCAAAGGCATCAGAGTGGAAATCAATTCAAAATATAAAAAAGCAAGATTGTAACTTCAAAGCTATCCTGAATTTTAGCAAACTACTTAGAGGCTGATTCTTGCACAGATTTCCTACCAAAATGCATCTATTTTTGCCTGTATGGTTGGACTGAATGACCTCGAGATCCCTTCCAACCATAATTTTCTATAAGTCTATGAAAGACTTGTATGATCAATTTCAATTCAAAGTTTCTTCCCTGCATCACTTATGATGATTTTTTTAAATATCTATAGTTAGACATACACATATGATCCCTGAGAAAATACAACCTACTCAGGCTAATTTTTTTCTTTTCTGGCTACATTCTACTCAGTAATTTAGATTAATACACATGGAGTTAGGGCATGCATGTTGTAGATCATGCTTTGAAAATTTACTATGTAATATATTTATTTGTTGCTTTCCCTACAAACAAGAAGTAACAGACCTTACATTACGGTCCTGCAGGCTGGAGGTCTTGCTGGGATTTACAAGAGATGTCTCTTCTTTCCCAGCCTGTTAAAGGAAATGGCCAAAGTTTAGTATAGTGTTGTCATATTTATGATTATACATACATTTACCATAAAAATATTCCTATAAGCAGCAACCTACATGCAATTCATGATATGGTTTTGGTACCCAGATTTAAGAAGCAAGATGGTTTTTGTCTTCCATCTTGTTCCACTGTGATTTATTTTAATAGCTGATCAGCTGCATAATATTGTACAGAGAAGCAGGGTTACAAGAATTAATTTTTGGGAGTGTTCCTTTAAATACCTGAGTCGAAGTAGTAAAAATATTAAATGAAAACCTACCAAACGTGTCTTTTTCCACTAAAAAAAGACCAGCTAAACTATTTACTACAGTTTTCTGCCTTCATAGCCACAGCCACTCACCTTATTAAATCTTATAATCCTTCATTCAACCATTGAAAGAAAAAATCAATAGCAAAAGCAATATTTCTGCATAGAATCAATCTGGCCATCCAGTCAGCAGAATAGCTTCTCAACCAGCATTTTTTTTCACAGTCTCTCCTGTGTACAAAAACTTGAAATACTGCTAAAAATGCTTAAATGAAGTTTTCCATAAGAACAGCACCACACAGCACCTAATTTAAGCAGATTCTGATACATAACTACTCTAGAATCTGCATTTAGGATTTCACTACCCCTATGCAAACACCAACTAGATCAGTAACACCAGTGAAACTCTGGCACCTTTCTGCAAATGTTGGCTAGACCAGAGTACCCCATGTCAGTAATGGATTATAGGCTGTGACTTCTTTTGTTTTCACTAAATAGAGGGAGCACAGTTGACCCAGGAATACAATATGTTAATTTTTCTTTGTTTATTAAAATGGAAAACAATAAAACCAAACATCTAGATATAGCTTTCATATTGGAAGCGGTTTATAAACCTACAGTTAGCTTAAGATTGCATTTAGGAATACTTGGAGAAAGTAGTTATTATATGAAGGGTGCTGTTTGTTGAACTCTGGGGCAGAGTAAAGGGTTTTTTGGCTTTCAAATTACAATAACTAAGGAGGATGCATTTAAAGAATAACACAGGAGGATGTACCTATTCCAGAAAATGTTGAGACTAAAATGTTTACTATTTTTAAAAGAGGAAAGAGAGACAGCATCTGCTAATATTAAGCTTTTTAAATTAATGCTAATATAAAGAATGTAATTTTAAAAGGAACTAGATAGAGCACTCTCTGAATTATTATGTTAGAAATTAATACATCTGGGGAAATTTGGAAAATTCCAATATTTAAAAATGGTAAAGTGATGACCCAGGGGTCCATAGACCAATTAACCTCATGTCAGTCCTAGGCAAAATAATGGAACAGTTCATTTGGGACCCAATCAACAAAGAATTAGAGGTTAAAACCATAATGAAGGCTTATCATCATAGTTTCATAGAAAGTAGGTTTTGTCAGACAAACTAGTTATCTTTCTGGAATAGGATTGTTCTTCTTTCTGATAGAGTATACTTTGATTTCTCCTAGGCATTTGGGAAAAATGCCTGAGACTTCCTTATTTAACACCCCTGCCAACTTTATATGGATTTAACTTGCCACACATTGGATAGAATAAAAACTAGCTTAGTGACAGGTCTCAAAGAAAAATTGTTATTCAGGAGATATCAATAAGTGGCTCCCACAGCAGTCAGTTCTTGATACAACACTAGTGTTTTGGCAATGATCTAGATAGTAACATAAAACCTTTGCTGATTAATTTTGTAGATAACACAAGTTTAGTAGGCTAGTAAAAGGAGACAGTTTACTCTGACATAGTGATGACTCACCTAGTTATATGGTCATAATAATAATAAATGTGTTTTAATTTCTAGGAATAAAAAATACAATTTACACATACTGTATGGGAATTCTCATCTTGGAAAGCAATGACTCAGAAAGGGCCTGAGAGGTCATCATAGATAGATAATCAGTGAAATGTTGAGACTAAAACAGCTAAAGTGAGGATCTTTGGATGCATAAAAGAGAAAGTATCTTTGGACAGGTCAGACACCTGGCCATAGACAGTTGAGAAGCCTAGTCCAAAGTTTGTATATTCACAGGCTAGCTCTTTCTTATAATGTAATTTGTGTAGAGAAGGGGGGGGGGATGACCATGGGGAGGGCAGATGGCTCATGTAGGTGCATTATAGAGTCAGTATTCCCTTGCTCTGTGATGATTATGGAACGTTGTGATACTTCACACACAGCTGCTGTATTTCTGAATGATGAAAATGTGAATTTTTCAGAATAGAATATTTATTATTAAATTAGGGATGATCTAGGAATCTTTGCAATTGTATAGGTATTTCCCATGCTTCTGGGCTTTGCTGGTTGCCGCATGGGGCTGAGACCATTTTTTTTCCTCTCTTGTTGCTAAATGTGTCAGGTTTTGTTTTTTTGCCCCCCACCTTCCTCAGAAGCACTGGGTGTTGGCTGCAACCAAGGCTGGGAATTTTGACTGGGGTGTGCCAATGCACCTGCTGTGACTAAAATGTGGCGGTTCCTGGCTAGAGTCTTGCCCTTCTGCTCAGGCTCAGACCAATCCCAACATTTGGAATCAGGAAGAAATTTTACCCCATGGTCATACTGGTACAGACTGTGGGGGGTTTTGCCTTCCTCTGAGCAGGGGATGGCCCTCTTCCTTGGATCTCTCAAGTATAACTTAACAATCCATGCAGCAGCAGGGCACTGACCAGCTTTACCTATAGCAGGCCTTGTGGTTGTATATTAGAATTGACTGCATTATTTTAGTAATAGGTAAGACAAGAATTTGCATGGGACCATTTGCATAGGATCCTGCCTCAGACAGGGGGCTGGATTACATAAGTGGGCGCCAACCTTTTTGACAGGCATGCAGCAAATTAGCCCTGCATCCTTCTTGAGTGACACTCCAATCCATTTTCCTTACCTGATCCGCTGCTCAGTTTTTTCTGCTCCCTGATCAGGCTGCTGCTTTGCTTTCTGCTCTATCTGCTGTCATGCTGCCTGTCCCCTCCCCAATCTGCTGTGTGCCACACATAAAGGCCATACCACCTGTGGCACCCCTGTTGCATGTTAGCCACCCCTGGATAAGAGGTGCTCCAGAGGTCCCTTTCAGCCCTACTTTCCTACGGCTCTATGATTATTTTAATTTCTTACTATTTGTCAAACTGACTCATTTTAAAAACTATGAATTTTGCTTTATTCCATTTTTAACCTTTTTAAACTGAAGTGATCTGAATGTTAAGATTCACTCAAAGAACTAAACAGTAGAGAACTGAGAATGGAAGATTAGAAAATCAGAAAAGTCAGCAATTGTAACTGCAAATGACATTATTAGAATTCTATCTCGTTCGGTACAATGAAGTGAGTGCCTCATTAGCTAGCTAAGAGCACAATTGTTGCTAAGAATTAACCCTTAGTTTTTTTCCAGATCTGTTACTTTCAAGTCCCAAATTCATGCTGCTAACCCAGGCACTGACCTATTCCAAAACATGGAACCAACTCACTATCGGGTTCAGGAAGGTGGTGTGTTCTTAAACATTGTATTTTTTCCTTATTATTTACAGAATACAAAATGACACTTTAAGCCAGAACAGTGGGTATTGTAGATGAGGAGGCAGAGAGAGAGACTCTCACTGGAAACTGCATTTCTGCAAAGAGAAACCAGAAACAGTGGTGCTCTTTCTTTTGTGGAATCCAAATATTAAGACACCCAACATGGCAGCAGACTTGGCATTGTTTTCTCCTAACTCTGCAAATCTTTCCGACTCACCAGCCAACAACTTCCTCAGCAGGACTAAAAGATCTGGCCCACAACCAAGAAATAACGTTCTATATATTTGGTAAAACCCCAGAGGAAAGCCTGGATTGCTGAGCTCCTTGAAGAAATGCAGGTAGTAGGATCAAGATCTAGCTTTCTACTCAGAGACCTCAGCATTCTCTAAAGAGGGAGGGTGAAGTTATACATTACACTTAAACTATACTAAGGGCACTTAGGATGTGAACATTCAAATATTAAAGGAAAGTACTCTCGGAGTGTCTCAAAGTTATGCCACTTCAGGTAAGGGTTAACTGTGGGCCACGTGTCCTAGCTCATGTTAGGGTAATTTCAGTCTGCTCCATTAAGATAAAATGAGCAATTTGCAGTCCTCCAGAATCCCAGGATGTACCATTTCCAACTGCCCCACTCCCCACCCCCAGCAGCCTCCCAAAGCATGGATAGAGCCCAGGTATCCTCAACAGCCCTCTATTGGCAAGTCAAAGCTGTGTAGACAAGAAGTGGTATTAACCCTTAACATGAGACTTCTCACAGTACAGTCTACCTTTAACTCTGCTTGATATTCTAGAGTAAGTCCAGTCTAAGTCTAATGTGTACCTTCACCCAGAGTTTCTCTAGTACCATTCAGTACTTGTAGGGAATTTATATCAGCAAGTAGCCATGGGCAGCTGAAAGCTACTCCTCTAAAGCCTGGCATTTGTATAATAATGATATATGAAGACAGAAATCAAGTGACATGTGGCTACTCAGCAGATTTCCTCTACTGAGGCAAATTCCCTTTTCCTAGGAATCAGTCATGATATAATAAGATGAGTTTTGATGCCTGGGAGGCAGGGTAGACCATCTGGTACTTAGGCTTCTTTCATATGTGGTCACATACTCTAAGTTATTACCAAACAGGAAATAGCTTGCTGCCAAATTACAGAACAGAGAACCCAGAAACAAAGAATGCACACAGCATAAGCAAGCTGCCTACATTTTGCAGAGTTCTTTTCTTCTAAGGCAGCAGACTTAAGTTTTGAGAGATACTGAAACCCCACATAAATCTTCTGCTGGGATTTATGAAGTGTGTGTGCAATTCATAAGGCTCTTGGCTATGTATACAGAGCACAGCACCACAGGGCGTCTGGAAAAAATTGATGGCTGGGCTGCATTTTAGTCAGGAAAGCCAAGGAGGAGATGGAAAATGTTTTCTGAACCAGCCTGTCAGTTCAGGAATGAGATCATGACACCTTGTAGCTGAAGAGGTTGCCTGGTGAATTGAGTCTTTGTAACCTTGATCTTCCTTGTTATGCTGGCCATGTCCACGGATGTATCAAATAAGGCTGCAAAAAGATTTTGTTATACTATCCGTCCACCTGCTAGCTGGCTTGATCTTGATGAATAAAGGTCACAAAACCAAGAGAAGGATCAGATAAGGTTCCTGCCCTAGGTGTGATGCATTCAGCACTCCTTCCCCATGGCTCCTGAACACAGACTAGGACTATAGGATAGTACACTCAGTAGGCTGACACTGCACAGCACATGCCATGTTCTTCAGAACTCAAGCAAGAGACTCAGCCACTAACAGCACCATGAGCTGTGGGTCCAGCATCCTAAACAAAGGATGCTCTTTGTGCTTACAACACCTGAATGATATCTTTTCTCTCTCGTGACCGTCAGTATGATCATACCAACTCTGCACAAGGAACATCTGCACTCAGCAAAGAAGTCAATTGAAGTATCTGACCCCAGCGTGTGGGCTACATGGTAAATCCATGGTAAAGCCACATCTTGAATCCTGAATGTAGCTCTGGATATAGCAGAACCAGAAAAGATACAGGGAAGGGTACTCAGGATGATCAGGGACATGAAGAGTCTTCCAGCTAAGGAGACACAGAATAGGCTAAGATTTTTCATCTGGGAGAAAAGACAACTGACAGGGAATAGAAGAAAGATTGATAAAATAATGAATGGTGTGGAGAAAGTAAATAGGGATTTAATTAATTGCCATCTCTCAGAATATTAGAACCAGGGAATATAAAAGAAAATGATTAGGAAGTAGATTTAAAACTAACAAAAGGAAGTCCTGTCCCGCCCCCCACCCACTACACAGCATGCAACTAACTTTGGGAACTCATTGCCACAGGATGTTGCAGAGGCTGACAGTTTAACCAAAAAGAGGACTAGACAAATTAATGGAGAATAGGTCCATTACTGGGTATTAAATGCAATAGTATGGCTGCAGCCTTCAAATTAGGACTCCCTAGGCCTCTAAATATGGGGGGCGGGGGGTGGGAAGAGAGGCAGGGGACAAAATCTAAAATGCAGCAGCTGCTACTTCTAGATGATCCTCAAGGACAGCTCTGCATAATACTCTTCCCCTTAGATTTCACCCTGTGCTACTGTGAGATACAGGATAATTGGTAGATGGACCTATGTTCTGATCCTGTATGACATTTCTTAGGCCCCTGGCACATGTTACACTTAAGACATGATTAGCCAGTTAATTAAACATGAGTAATAACTTTGTGGTTGATCCCTATTGCTCCATTAGCTGAATGCGTGGCAGGCTAAGGCTTCCAGCTGCAGGTGCACACACCACCCTGTTAACTTCCAGCCATGAGAGCTTGCTATTTGCTGGTGCAAGGGGAGCCTGGGATCAGGAAAAAGTTGACCCCTGAGGTGCGCCAGCTGATAGGAGAAGCAGCAGCCTTTGAACTAAAAGCCGCAGCAAACAACTGAGTGACTTGTCCTTATTTTGGCAACTCCCTGCAAATTAAGCATGTTCTGAAACAGCTGAGTATGAACAAGCTGGGTTCCAATATAAATCTGAATAAACCTGTTGTCGTCATCTTTTCTCCCCGTTTTTGCTTTGTTTCTTTTTCTTAGAGCAGTGCTCTTGAAGCTCGTATGATTTGAGTGCTCTGTCACCCTCTCTCCTCCCCCCCCCCCAAGAAAAGTCTCGGGGTGGCTTACAATAAAGCCAGATAAATTATAAAAAAAAAATAGAAAGATGACTTTATTTTTAATATTTTATAAGTAAAAAAGCAACTCCCCAAACAATGCCCCCAACTTAACCCAAGCTGCTAAAAACACACACAAATTAAAGGTCTTACAATGTTTCAAGATGTCCAGGCTTGGGCTCTAACAGGCCTCAAGGGAAAGGTAATTCCAAAGCTGAGGAGCAGCTACCGAGAATGACCTCCTGTGCTGTTTCACTGAAGGAACTTGGTGCACAAATTGCAGGAGGTTGTGCCCAATTGACCTTAGGGATCACAATGCAAAATAAGGTAGAAGATGGTCCCTTAGGTATGTAGGGTCCAGGCCAGTTAGGGATTTATAGGTCAAAACCAGCACAGTGAATTGCACCCTGAAAACTACTGGAAGCCAGTGCAGACTCTGGAGCACTGGAGTTAGGTGCTCCTAGTGACCCATCCATCTTACAAGCAGGCTGCATACAGCATTCTGCACCAGCTGCTGCTTCCAGATGATCTTTAAGGGCAGCCCTGCATAGAGCAAATAATAATTGCTGCATTGCATCTATTAAGGACCCCCAGTCACAGGTTCAAACCCCATACTTATATTCCTCTGGCTTCCTTTAATTTCCAGTTTGCTCACATTTAAAATTAAACAAATCTGTTTCCTTTCAGAGAGAATGCAAGAAATTGGGATTATAGCCATTTAACATGCCATTGTTGTGAAGAATTAAAACTGATGTGATGTCGTGCTCATTGTAGTTGCAGTCAAGAGTTCCATAAAAAATGCTTCTTTTTACTTTTCTTAAAATTTTGAACAATTTTATTGCTAATCCAAGGAGGTGACTAATAGCACGATGTTTCAGCACAGCTTCATGTAAACAGCAGCAGTATAAACTTCTTTCTCCACAGAACTCAGCCTGAGCACTTCCACCTTGACCTGTTAGACTCCTACCACAGCAATTTTAAGAAACCAGCTTGTGCAGTGGTTTTGTGATACACAGGCGAAGGGGCCAGTAAGAAATCAGCAAAATATAATCCATGATGGAGGACAGGCTAATATGCTTGAGATTTTGATCAGTTCAAGCTATTTGAGCAACCATCTAGCCAAAGACAGGAGCTCCCCAGGGCAATGAGAAGGATTTGTTCAAACCCTGTTATCTTTCACATAAGATTATAAAACCTCATGTGTCTTTTATAAGCCAAACTCATTTTCCATGGCCTGATTAGGATTTGGTTCTTCCATGAGAGAATAAAGCACTTAAGACTTGTATTATATAAATAACAATCTAACATTTTTTCTTGACTTCAGCCTGTGGGGAAGAACTTGGAAAACACATTCACTAACTTCTGCAGGCACTGTATTTTTAAGAGGTTTTATAAATTACTGACAGCTGGATTTAAGTAGTAATGATGAAAAGGCAAAGAACCACTAGAGCTGTATCTAGTAAAGGCTGTAGCATGAGTCACATTGCTTGTGCTCCCTGGCTATGATAAATAATACATGGATCCAATGTTCATTTGCATTTGGAGGTTTGTTTTGTATTTGCGGCAAACCGAACAAAACCTAATATGGCATTTTATCAATACCAATTCTGAGATGCAATTCCAGTGGCGTAGCCTAATCCAGCGATTCAAAAAAACTAGACAGGGCAAGTAAAGGTCACATATTAGCACGCCCCAAGTCATGCATCTCAAAATGCAACTGCATTGTGGGTATGTGGGGGTTTATACAGTATGTGAGAAAGAAGTGGAGGAAAATAAGGGAACATGTAAATCTGCAGTAGCTTAAAAATGTTGCATATGTACAAAAGGTTATCAGGTGGAACAGTTTAGTACTAGCCAGAAAAACAGAGGGCACTGTCCAAAGCACAGACTTGCAGGGCAAGGTTGAGTAGAGACTGTGGCACATGGGCCAAGGTGTTTCTGGTGATCTGTGGGAATGATCCAGTAACTTAAGGTCTAAGGCATGGACTGGCAGAGCTGTAGTTCTTTGTGTCAGAGTAGCAAGAAAAAAAACCCACCAGAGAAAAAGAAGCATAAAAGCCTAACACATCCCAGACAAGTGCTGGGAATATAGCCCTCAGAAAAACCCTGCCAAGTATTACAGTTGACTGGAAAGGGGTTTGGGACTGTGAATAAAGAAACTCTCCTGCTCTCATTCCTACTCTGCTCAGGGACAGGACTTTGACAGAAATACCTGACTTCTCCCATTGATTTCTCCTCCTCCTAGAAACAGTCTACACCATCTGAAATTTGGCAAACTGCTCAGTCAAGAAATCCTCACATCCAGCTCCCTCTAATGTCATTGCAGTGTCTGTTGAGGGATGAGATTGGCCATTGCTGTCCTCAAACACACTAGAACAAAATAGTACTGATATTCACTGTACAATCTATTCTCCTAGGGATAAGATATCACATTCAACCCTAGTGTGGCTTCAGAGACTTCAGTGGATCCAAGCAATTGGCTGGCCCTTGTGGGAAGAAGATCAGAAGTGAAAACTACTGGGAGAAAATAAGCACCTGTTTTAAAAGACCAACTAGAGAAGGACAGGACACATCTTTCCAACCAAGACAAGAACATCTTGTTAAGGTATCTATAAATTTACGTAAGAGTCTGTGCTTAACTCCGGGGATAATTAGGATTTACCCTGAACTAAAATAGGTAGAAATAGCAAATCAGTTTCTGCTAATATCCTTTCTTCCATCAGCTGGGCCATGAAAACTGCTCAACAAAAGGGACTCATTATGGGACTGACAAGTCCTATGATCAGTTGCCCCATATCAACACTCATTCATGTGAACTGTAACTGGTTTTAAATGCTAGGGAGAGCTGGTCTTTTGTATCCTTCATTGCTGGTTTAGCCTCCTTACTCTCAAAGGAGCATTCTGAAAAGAAAAAAAAAGAGCATGTCAGTAGCTTCCCAGTGCTTGCAGCTCCCCTGGTGCTTAATTATGTGGGAACTGTGACATATAGCCTGTCAGCTAGAAAGTGTTGGATCCCTATGGTGCAGTTTGAAAGAGTTGTTGTGAAATATTGCTAGTTTGCTATAGAAATACAGACACCGTGCTGAGCAATTGGTCTGGCCTTCAACAATGTGTGGGTTCACCACGTTTTTTACCTAGCATCTCAGTTACTATGTACATCTGCATGCACTTGCATAACCTACATTTCTTGTGGCTTCATCCTCCAACTAACTTTACTGCACAGACATCTCTCTTTTCACTAAATACATAAATTCACTCATGTTAGTTTCCTGCTGCTCTCTAACTCTAAAATATATGCAGGACTGAGTAATCTTCACCACAGAAAGAAGGATGTTAGATCTCTAATTCAGTGCCATGGCTATGAGGAAGGATGAAGAAGCACTATACAGGAAAATGATAAGAAGCTCTTCAGCATGACTCCAAATGGAAATTGAGTGCAAACCTCAGCTTTAAGGTCCTGTTTTGGAATACACTATAATTTTCCTTACTTCTTACCTTTGACATTGCAGTGCTTAGAATTGTGTTTTGAAGGTACTGCAGCACTCTTGAACAATAATTAAAAAAAAAATATATCAGTATTTTCACCTCCAAACACTCTTCTTTCTCTCTCTCTCTCTCTCTTTTTTTTTAATCTCACATCCATTCATGCCATTGTCAGAAACTATGCCATTGGCTAACAAACAGGTTCTTGTTATGTGGACAAAACAGATTTTTAAAAAGTTTCTAAAAGGTTTTTTTAAGTGTCTAAAAGGCAATTTTTTAAAGGTATTCCCTGTACAGCAATTCTGGCTACATTGTACCATTAGTTCATCTCTTTTCCTAGTGCTTCTGCCACAAGTATCCAGCCAAGTTTTCTTAGGGATGGTATATCAATGGGGAACTTACAAGGGTAAAGACCTTTTAGGACTTTGAACAAAAAGAAAAAACAAAATCTCTGATAGGTATCAATCTTGGATATTTAAAAATATTTCGTTTTGGATAAATAAGCATGAGAGGGAGAGAGAGAAGAGAGAGAGTAAAACAGGTAAGCTTGCTGTTCTTTCTACTTTTGAGGAAATTTGCTTCTCATATGTGTGTGATGCCATGCAATAAATAGTGAAGAGAGGCATGTGCTACAGGTAATAGAAAACAGGCTGTGGCCCCTCAGAAGTTAGTATAAGATTCTGCTTAATTCCTTAACTGTATTCTGTCCTTCTGTAGTCTGTCTGTCACATACACGTTATTTAACCCCAACAATCTTGCAGCTAAAATAAGAGAAGACACTGTACACACTGAGCTCAACTAATAAGGCAAGAAGGGCACTGGGAGCTACTTAGAGTAGTCTGCAATAAAGAAGGGATCATTATTTCCTTGCCTTCCTTTCCAAAGGTCTGTAGGAAGTACAATGTTGGTTTCCACCAGTTTTAGCTATAGGAGTGATGAAGAAGGGAACCTTTGCTGACAACAGCATTAGGCTAAGTAGCACATTGGGCATTCTGTGCTTCTCTCTAGAGTCAGCGACTCTACCCTTCTGAATATATTTTCCTCCTCGCTTTCGCCTTGGGAGAAAAGCATCACTGGTTCTTGCTCTCCCAGTCCTCTCACCTGCTTACATAGACAGATGCAAGGAGCAAGCAACAAGCAGCTGTGTTCCCTTCTTCCAGCAATAGAACAAAAGACCATTTGGATTCTCAGTCACCCAGGAGTGCTGTAAGGGTGCCCTGGAACAGTGTGCAATATTAGTACTGTTAGTGGGCAAACACCTACACATGATTCACAAGACAACCCAGGCATGCCAAATAGGAATTCACAGTGTCAAGACCTGCTGTGGTCTTTCTGAGTTCTTTGCAACAGAAAATTTGCTCTATTATTTTTCCATAGGCAAAAAAAAAAGTGGAAGCTAAAAGGTGGCATTTCCTGCAGGGAGGGCTTTGAGCCTAATGAGGCTGAGAACCTGGGATCGACTCAGATGAGTGGGGAACAAAGTGGATGAATAAATAGGGCAGATTTATTGTACCCTCCAGGAACACCTTCTGACCCCATCCATAGCCAGATTCGTAGTGCTGGGGGATTAATTTCTTCCCAGCTCTGCCTAAACTGACTGCTTTAGTCAGTCCTTTGTTGCTGCATTACTATAGAGCTTTGCACAGCATGGTCCATAAGTTAGTTATTTTCACAATATTTCTAGATGGCCAGGGAGCATAATTGTCCTCATTCTATGGAGGAGCTTAGGAGTGGAGAGATTTACCCTAGGTAAACCAGGAAGCCTACAATGGAGATGGGAATTAAACCTGGGATTCTTAAAACTGAGGCAACACCCAAACTGTCAGAGCATTGTTCTTATGCAGTCATTACTATATATATTTTTTCAGCAACATGCACTGCTGCTGTTGCACTATCAAGATTCATGTCCCCCTACAAGTTTATAATATCATAAGGAGATGCCTTATGGGGCCCAGAAGAACCATGACTGCATATGCAAATCACCATGACTGCAAATCACCCTGGCTAAGCTTTAGGAAAAATACATATACACTGGGGGAGAGGGGATCCCTAGCGCATTCACTTTTCTTTTCTGACACCTATTTATAATTTACAGCATAACCACAGCAAAGGAACGTAATTATTATATACATGGAAAAAACAGCTCAGGAGGCTGTAACTTGGAAAGCTTCACAGTAAAGAATGCAGTCCTTAATAATGCTGTCCTAGTCAAGAGGCAGCACACAACATTTGCATGTGCATAACTACTACTGAATATAATTGTAAGAATCATTGGGAGAAAATACAAGGAATATAGTGTGACATGCTTGGGCAAGAGACGTAGAAAGGCTGAATGCAAATACAAAAATGGAGGGCAAGGAACTAGGCATTTCAAAGAGGACATGAGCAATAGAGCAATGCTGACACAACATCAGATTCAGTGGGAGAGGTGAATGCTTTTTAAAAAATTATAAAAAAATCACAATGCCTGTTACTGAAATCTCAAGCATATAGAATAACCAAAATTTAACTGTCTTAAACTGCCATGGTTGCAATTACACTAGTTGCAGTTTAACTGCAGTGAAAGCTCTTCCAGGGAACAATGAGATTCAGAAAGCTGATTGTTGTAAGAAAATTCTTTGAAGGGCAAGTTGACTTAACACATTATTGTAAAATGATACAAAGCAGTGGCATTCTCTCCATGATCTGTATGCAACAAAGATTAAATACATAACTAATTGTTAATGACAAGATTCATAACCAATCTCCTTCTCTCCCCTTTCTGTTGTTCCCATGGAGTTTTATTCTATTACTCTTATGAAGGGCAACATTATCTTTATTCTACTAACTATATTTCTAGTGAACTCCATAAGAATCTCTTAAATTTCATAAAGGTTTACCTTCCATGGGACATTATGTAATCTATTCTACTGTGCCATATATCAATTCATCTGTCTAATACGGCTTCTTTCTCTGCATTGTGGGTGTGTACAGAGGTTGCTTTTTTGCCATTTAAAGCACTTTATTGCCTTGACTTAACAGAAGTGCATGGCTTTATAGCACTTTAAAAATGGGTACAGTGATTTAGAGGTGCAGACAGAAGTGCAGATCCCAGATGTAACTCAGAGCAATTTTTGCAAAGCACTCTGAGTTACAACGTTATTCCAGACCAAACAGAAGTTCACTGTTGGTTCTGGGGGAAGGAGAATCTAGCTGCTGCAGGGAGCCTGCAGCTAGGTTCCCATTGCAATGGCCAGGGCTCTTGGCCACTGCTGGCTGTTTTCAGAATGGGAGGTGGAAAAGGGAGCAGAGGGAGCTTATTCCTGGGGATTCCCAGCTGGTGCTGAAGGGTGACGTGGGTGAATTGGAGCACCCTCACCTCAGGGGGTCTTCAATACCTGCCCCCGCCGTTGTGGGGGGCAGGGGCTGAAAAACACCTAGATTGAACTCCTTCTGTGCCCTTTCCCCACTTCCCCCCATTCTGGAAACATTGACAGGCTGGGAGCTCTGCAGAAACAAGTTACAAAAGTTGCTACATTTTGAAACATCTTAACCTGATACCTCATGCAATGGTGGGTCAAATTTTCACCTGACTGGCCATTTTTAAGCTGTTTGCAGTCATGTACTTGTGTTTGGTCACAGCTATAAACTGCTTTCTGTGGCCAGATTGGGCAAAAATTGTCACTTCTGTCTGCACCCTAACTTAACCCTTGTTAAGTGGTATTAAAATTTGAAGTGCTGTATTTTACAGACTTTAGCAACCTACAGCACTTTACATAACTTCTGTTTGCTAATCAAATTTTTGGTGATTTGGCTAGTAAACCATGGGCTTTTCAAGCTTGATTAATGCTCCCCAGTTTCCAGGAGCATGGCTCACTCTGCAGCCAGAAGGGCTGGCTCTGTGCTAGAAGCCCCCAGGACCAGTGGAGCTCCTGCCACCCTAGAAGACCAGTGGGTGCATGGCAGGGCTTGCAGGCAGGGCAGGTTCTGGGTTGGGCAGTGCCAGGGGGAAAGAGGTTAGTTCAGTTCTGTGCAGCCGAGGCAGGAGGGGAATGTTGGTGCCAGCTCCATGCCATCCTGCCTGGCTGGGGACCCACTCCCTCCTGGTACGGTGTGGTTGGGAAGGGCCTCTGTAGTCCTGGATGAGTCAGGGAAGCATGGGAGCTTGGCATGCGTGTGTGTGGAGAGGGTGGGGGTGGGGAATGGGGAACTCATCAAACACCCACAGACCACAGGGCTCCAGAGCAGCTGCAGCTGGGAGCGTGGCACAGCACACAGCACCTGGGACACACACAAGTATGCCCCCTCCCCACCCCAACACACTCGTGTGCCCCCTCTCCTCCCCAAGACCCTGTGTGGCTAGGGACCAGAGGCTTGCAGTAGGGCTGGGCAAGAACTGCTGCCCAGCCTTGTGGCAGACACAGGGCTCACCCCAAGGAATGGGGGACAGGTCACAGGTGGGACACCCTGCGACCCTGCATAGCTGGAGACCAGACGCCTGGAGCCGGGCTGTCAGCCTGCTGCCTGGCCTGTGGTAGAAGCAGTGCTCACACCCAGTCCTATGGCAGGGGAGTGGGGCAGGGGGGATGAGAAGCTGAGTGACAGCTTCTCATTCCAGCTCCACCTTGTCTGCTCGTCTGCTGCTCTCTGCAGTCTCCTGCAGACCCAGGAGGCTGCAGAGCACCCCCTGTCTCCTAGCCTAGAAAGTGCAGGAAGGCTCAGTGCCCCCCCTGTCTCCCCTACCAAACACTGCACTTCCATCATGTTTAAGAGCACTGTAACTTTATATTGCTATAAAAAGTATACTAAATTACAGCACTGTAAAATGTGTATGGAGCACTTCTGTACACACCGTGTATCATCTATTAGTTGTTAGGTAACAACATTGTGTGACTACTTTTTGGTCCTCATGAAACACAATTCACTGGTGGTGAATTTTTTTTCAACAAATAAAAATATAATGTGAAATTGTTAAATGAAACTTGAGTAATTGGAATAATTAAGTTACTCACCAGGACCAGGCTGGAGGTCTTTAAATTGTATCATCTACATGCACATTCTCATTGAGTCTCTCTCATTCCCTGAGCCTTTGATTGGAGACTTTTTGTTTTCGTCATACTCATAGAGTGTGCTCTAGCCCCCACCTTCCCAGACTGAGGGGATAAGGGTGGTGTGTGCTTCCTAGTTCCAGTTATCTTTCAGTTTCAGTCTTATGACTCAAAGAAGAGAAAGAAGAGGCTAGATATAACTGCACATGTGGCCAATCTCAAAGAACTCCAGCTACTGTGAAGTAACTTTGTTCTCTCTCCTGAGTAAATGTCCACTTACATGTTTATGCTACAGGTGACTCCAAAATATTGGCCACCTATACCTGGAGGTGGGCCCCAGAGTCCCTTAGGTCATGGCTGTCCAATATCTGGAAAGTGGGAGACTGCATACTCCATGGGCCACAGGCTCCTAGGATGCATGCAGCAGGGGCTGCATGTGCGGTGGGCCCTCCTCAGTACCCCTGACAGTCTGTCCCCTTTCTCACCAGCTCCTCTGCCAGCGGCACACAGAGCACAGGTGGCCTGGCTTCCCTCTCCGTGGCAGTGCATGGGGCACAGACATTACAGAGCCCTCCCTTGGCCCCCTCCCATTGCAATGCCCCAGTCCCAGGACTAAAAGGAGGAATCAGAAGCTGGAAGAGAGTAGCAAAGCCTGGAGAACTTGATGCCATAGCAGCAGAAGCGATGACAGCAATGGCTGGCTGAGAGCCTGTTGGCCATGTATCAGCCCCTTTCAGGCCACATATGACACCAATGGCTACCAGTTGGACAGCCCTGCCCTAGGTGAACAACTAAAGGACTGCCCAACTAAATGTTCTGTCCTTGCAAAGTGTTTAGTAAAGGTGTTTATGAACTCCAGGTGCCTTGCCTTGCAGATTTCACCTATAGGTTAAGTACAGACATTCAAAAAGCCCGAGCTTGAATTGATTCAATCTTTGCAGGTTAGTCTAAACTGCATAGACTGAACCAGGAAGCAAGTGAAAAGACATTGATTTTTTATTCTAGAAATGCAGCCACATGCCTGCAGTGGCTCAGCCTAGAAGATACAGCAAACCCTCCCTTCCCCCTTCAGCAGTGGCTGGAAAGCTGGAGGGAAGCTGGAAGAGAAGCCATGTAGGCTCTTCCCTGCTCTCTGCTCGAGCAGAGGGGACAGGGGCAGGGGCATGGTCAGACACCAGCCCCAGGCTGGCCTGCTGTGGCAGAGGGGAGGAAGAGGGGAGGGAGGGGGTTTAAACTGGCCACTGGAGTGGGGGTTTAAACTTCCTGCAAGGTTTAACTCCCCTCCCTCCCCTCCTACCTGAGCATGCTCGTCCAGGGTCAGTATCTGTCCATGCCCTTGCCCCCTCCACTCAGGTGGGAGCAGTGGAAAAGCCTGGCAGGGGCTGCTGTGCCATTGGCTAGGTAGACCCCTGCTGGGGACCTATGCCAGTGGGAGAGGGGCTTTAAACCCCTCTCCCTCCCTCTCCTCTGCCTCTGTGTGCTGGTCTGGGGCTGGGTGTGGCCATGCCCCTGCCTCCTCTACTCAAGCAGTGAGTGGCAGGAAAAGCCTGTGAGTGGCTGCTCTGCCCCCAACCATGCAGACCTAGCTGTGATCCTGAGCAGGATTTCGCACCTCCACTCCCACCCCCTTCTCAGCCAGCAGGACCTGGCTGAGATAGTGGTAGGGAGCACAGGGGTGCGGCTAACCCTGCTCCACTGAAGCAGACAGCTCAGCCCAGCCCAGGGCTGCAAAGCATCCTGGGATGCAGGGGGACTATTAATTAACTTCCACCAGGAAGGGGTCTGGGACAGAAGTTCTATAAACTGATTTGACCTGAACCTATTAAGTCTGATACTACTTTCAACCACGTTTATCTTAAGCCAGTTTTGGCCATTTTGAAAGCGGTTTATGTGCACAGAACTTCTGTTCTGCTATACGTTTAAACCAGTTTCTGTCCACTTAAACTGGTTTGTGTGTGACTTCTGTCCTTAGCCATGCAGATAAATCTGTAGAAGTGGTATGGGCTCTACTAGGATGACCAAAACCTAGAGAGAGGGCTCTATGTTAGCAGTCTCATAGTTTAACTTCATGGAGGCCTTCAAATGGACAATCTCTGGGATGATATTAAACTGCCTTTAGAGACTTTTGGTCCTGTTTAGGTAATAGGTCAAATTTCTCTTGGTGTCAAAGTAGTATAGAGAGAGCTCAGTTCTAGAGGTGTAGGGAAGAACACTGGTGAATTGATGTGTTGGCTCAGGTGGGATTCAGATACCAGTTGAGGCAGAAACTTCAGGAAGGTCTCTCAAGGTCACTTTATCTGGATAGAAGGTAACATAGAGGAGGGATCCACCATAAAGGCTTAGATCTTGCCCACTTTTCTGGCCAAGGCAATCATCATCAGCAATGTCCTCTTCATGGACAGAACGAGTAATGAACAAGTTGTCACTGGCAACTTTGGCCATTGGCAAATGACCATCCCACCACAGACGCAAAGACCAGGTTCCTGTACCATTGTGGGAAAGAGTTATTTGTGAGGAAACAAGTTAGCCAACTTCTAGAAGAATCTGAGAGCAACGGGGTGAGAACACATAAGTCAACCCTCAGTCAGTGAGCGATAAGCTAGCAAGTGAATTTTAACTGAGTTCCTTGACAGATTAGCACAAAGGTGCTCCAGTATGTCAGAAATGGAAGAATGGTCAGGAGAAATGGTCTTTGACCAATATCAACCAGAGAATATAGTCCATTTCATCAGGTAGGTACATCTAGATAGAGTCCTTCCTGAATGGCCCTGACAAGCAAAATTTTATTCCTCTGCTATTGAGACCCATTCAGAATCTGCGCTATTAAACAAAGGAGGTTCAAGTGAAACACTTCCATCTGTCTAGCATCACCAGGTCCAGAACCAAAAGTAATACCCCTGGAGACCTTCATCAACAGCAGCAGGAGGACCTGATACCAAAAATATGCCCAAGCAGAATCAGAGGCAGGAAGATGTACAGGAGACCACAGATGCCCAGAAACATATCTGGCATGAAGCCAAAGCTGAGAACTTCTCTGGCAAAAAAGATCTGAAAATTACTGCAGACTTCAGTAGTAAATACATCTCTCTCAGAGTAACTGCAATCAGCAAAGATCACCTGAAGGATGAAACTTTTGATGTCTCGTTCTTAGTGAATGGAAAAGACTCTGCTGAGGTGATCTGTCACAGAGTTCTGGAGGACTGGTAAGTGAACTACTACCAAGGGTGAATTGTTTCCCCACACAGGGAGGAAAATCTTGTGTTGCCTTGTCTGTTGATGTAAAGCATGGCCATGGAAAAAATGAAGAAAATCCTTGCAAGCCCTTTGTACCACCCTGACCTCCAACGTACCCATATGGAGCTTTCAGTCATCTGGCATCCAGATACACTGCCCTTGGAGGTTGTCTGTAAGTGCTCCTCAACCTAGTAAAGACATCTATGATGATAGTTACAGAAGAAGAAGCAGGGTGGAAAGTTACTACACCCCTTGCCCACATTGCTCATTGCTCCTTCCCACCATAATGAAGGGAACTGTCACAGTCATGCTAAGAGGGAGTGCCTCCTCGCCTTCTATAGTCCTGAGGTGATATCTGTCATGCAGTGTCACAAAGGCCAAGAACAGAATGGTGATGATATTTGACTGACAGAAAAAATTATTTCAGAAGCTGGAAATGTCCCTGCCGGAGGTAAGCCTTTGCCTTTATAGTGTCTTGGAAGATCTGATGAATTTAAACCTTTGGGCTGAGGTTAACTTCTGTAAGTTGAACCTTAGACCCAAGGAACAAAAGAGCCTGAAGGTTAAGAAGAGGTCTTTGAGAGAAGAATGCTCCTAAACAGCAGAGCCACATGGCTTAGCTGGAATAAAAATCAAGATCAAGGTGGGGGAAGTGGGCAAAGGTGTCAAAACCTAGCTTTAATGCCTTTCCTATGCACTCCCAAAACAAAATAAAGGCATGGAAGGGATGTGGAGCAAAGTCAAATAACAAAGAAATAATAAATAATAGGGCTGTGCACAGCTTTGGTCCCTGATTGGATTCGGTGGAGATTTGGCCCAATTCGGTGGCCAAATCTCCAATCAGAGGGCCCTTTAATCTCTCTGAATCAAATTGGAACCCTCCAGATCAAGTCAGAAAGATTCGGCAATCCAGACATAGACACAGCTTTAAATGTTTTTTCTATATACCTCTAGGTAGCAGGTGGTTTGTGAATGCTGCGATGCTAGGGCACATGGAGCATCCCACAGTAGCGCAGGGGGGCTCCCCAGTGCACTCGGCAGCAGACCCGGAAGTGGACCAGAAGCACTGAAGGGGGAGGGGCTGCGCTCCTGTGAAATGCTCCATCCACTCCACCATTGCAGCATTCACAAGCCACACTGATGCCTTGAGGTATGTAGAAAAACATTCAAAGCTGTGTCTGGCCAAATCACTGATCCTCTGAATCAGCACTGAATCTTCAGATTTGGATTTAGTCGAACTGAATCAGGGACAGTGATCCAAATGAATGAATTGAATCACTGTCCCTGATTCAGGCCGAATCTTAATCGAATAGGGCCCATTTTGCATACTCCTAAAAAATAAAAGCAAGACACCAAAAAGCTAAGGATTTGAACAGAAAGTCACCCGCCATGCCACAAGAATGCATTGCAAGTAACATATAGGCACCTGAGAGGAACTGAAGAGCAGATGTGGGCAGTGTCCTTTATCCCCTCAAGATGGGAGGGCTGTGAAGTGGGAAGAGTGCACACTACAGATACTGTGCTAAGGCAAAAGAGTCCATTTAAAGATTTAGAGTGGGAAATGCACATTGTGAAAATGGATATTTGGACAATTACTCAGAGAAGTTGAGGTTTGACTGTTTTGCCCTCCCTGGTCCCTGTTAAACAAGTCAGTCAGAAAAAAATATCAAACATCCACAATAATAACTGCAATGAATAGCTAGGATAATTTCTGACTGCCTTTGAAAAATCCTAGAGTAAGTCATGTCAATGTGGATATTCAAGGGAGATGAGATCTCACACTTCCCAGAGAAACACCAACCTTCTGGGAAACGTGGCATTACCCCATACACGGTACTACACCTCTGTACTAGAGAAGGTAGATTATAGTGTAGTTTACCTGGGTACCAACTCTGAAAGCAGCTTCTACTTGAGCTTTAAGGATGTTACATTTCACATGATCAGATACAGAGGAAGGTGACACTGGGGGATGAAGACTCTTTTCAGAAACTTTCTTGTCTTCACTCTGTGATAAATATAAAAGACAACACAGAGATACATATTAGAGAATAAGTCAACAAAACAATTAGGACAAATTTTACTTGGTAAAATATCTGATGAGCAAAAACATTCAAAGATGAAACAACTTGATTTTACTACCAAGATAATAAAGGCCTGAAGGAAAATGTGACATTGCTGGGTATCCAAAGACTGATATACAGCATTAAAAATACGGGGAAATACCCAGGCCTTAAGGTATCCTTTCAAATCTGAAATTAAGTTGAAAAATAGAACAAGAAATCTGTATTCCCTGCCTGAGCATAGGCAAATATGCTTGTAGGTGAAAGGGACACAGTGTTCAATATTCAGGGTGTGGATACACAAAGGCTTGAAGCCCTTTCAAAAGGGGAACATTTTAAAAGGGCAGCAGCTGGTATATTCTAATTGTTATGTGCAAATGAGTAGAAAAAGATTCAAATGCAGCAAACCTGCTCCAGCTTTAACCCTGGATGAAGGAATATTAAATTGGAGCTGTTTGTTGTACTTGGATAGAATCATAGAAAAAACATATCAGCTTATTCACGCATAACAATTTGGGTACAGACAGAACACTTGAACCATTCCAAGAATGTCACTGATTGGGAACTATTCCACAATTATCCTTGGACAGAAGTGTCCACACATACACTGCTAAGTGTCCTAAGTAGAACCCTTACCTTTTAGGGATTACATTGCTACCAAAATGCCACCAGTACCCAGACCATCATGCCTTTCAGGGATCAGTGCACAGAGTTTCACCCAGTGTCCTTTAGAGGGGGAAGAAGGTTTGGATTGGGAATAGGGGGTGGAGTCGAGGGGTTGCCTGGTGCTGGGGGCTTTGTTTGAGTTAGATATAGAAGCTACAATTCTGTCTGCATCTTTGGGGTTTAAAATCTATTTAGAATGGTCTAAGTTTTACGTCTGTCCTTTGAGCATACTAGTTGCCCATACTAGTGAAATGTTCCCATTTTGTAAGGGGTCCAAGCATTCATAGGTCCACATGTTAAATTAACACTCCCCTATACCATTTTAACCCTGCAAAGGGCTGTGAAGTAAATGAAACATAAATTAAAGCAACAATCAAGAACCTTCATATTATCCAAATAGTATAAACTGAAATCCCTTTAACTGAGAATCAGGCCCATCGTCTTTGCTTACAGATCTCTTTGGATTCTTTTCTGTCAGAGAGATCAGAACAATCTAAGATGCTTATCTGACTCTTCTTTCCATTCACCCTGATCCACCCTGTAATGTGTCATTTTACAAAGACAGACAATTTTTCAGCCCTCAATCTGAGAAATCTAGAGCAGGACACCCAGCATAGGCTCTCTTTGCAGATTATGGTAATTTGGTATCCCATTTAAGAGAAGCCTAATTTTTTGGCCAGAGTGCCAAAAAACCTACAACGTCTACCTTGGAAGGTGCCAGAGTGCAGACATGCTGGAGCCCGAAGCAGCTGTTCGCAGCCTCCTGTCTGCAGCCAGCCCACAGAGCCCAGTCTCCTTGCAGCAGGGCTTGCAGCCTCCCAGCTGCCTGCTGGGAGCAGCCTGGGCTCCATGGCTGACGGCAGCTGCTTGGAGCCCGGGCTGGTGGTGTGCCAAGCTAAATGGCCTTGCGTGCCATGCTCGGCACGTGTGCCAGGGGTTGCTGACCCCTACATTAGACGAATAACAAGAGCCAGCAGAAGCAAAGGAACCAACCTGGAATTACTTGCATATATAACAAGGAGCAAGTCTCTCTCCAGGCTAATACAGGTATAGTTAAAGCAATCAGACTGGGTAGGTGTGACTGGGGCAGACTCAGTGGAATAGGGAGGTGCAGTCACACCCACCTTTTAATTCCTGCTCCACCCAAACGTTAAAACCATCTACCTGACAGGAGCAGGAAGGAGTTGATTGATTTCTTGACTCATTAAAGTCTACCTGCTTCCTGCTAATTTGTCTTCACTTCACAGATGTTAATGACCCTTTCTCCTTTCACTACTCAGACTATTTTTTCTTTTGCAATTTTGCTGTCTGTTAGCTATTCCTGGTAATGTGCCTCTTCTATTTCCCAGCCTGGCAGGCTGTTTTTTAGCTCTAGCTAAAGACCTTAACTCAGATGTATAAGTGACTGATACTGAAGTATTGGAGGCACTGTCAAAACACACATGAAGACTCCGTTTTGTTCTATGAATCCGAATAAGAGACATACATTTCATTATTATGACTACAGGACTAATGAAACAATATCCTTTGATTCCTTTTTTTTTGGCCTAGTTTGTGTTTTTAGACTTTACATATAATCTAGAAAAGTAGTGCACATTCCAATAAAGTTATATTTGTTTTTGCTTTAATCTTAAACTGAATAATACAGTGCTAGCCCCTACCATATTAGTAAATCTTTAACTGGAGAAAAATGTGTTGTGTTACATGTGATGATGCACCACTCCATCTGCGGCCTTCTTTTCAAAATCCTAAGTCCACCCATGGGTGTGACAGGCTTTACACTAGCACATCATAACATTTTATACATTGTAAAGAAAATCTGGAGCAGTGGTACAGCTACTCCTCGCTTAACGTTACAGTTACGTTCTTGCAAAATGCGACTTTAAGCAATGGGATGTTAAACGAATCCAGTTATATCACAATAGTTCCTTACTAGCAGGCGGCAGCCAAATGTTATAACCAAACGTTGCATGACTTTAAATGAGTATGTTCTCTAATAGATCAGTGACGTAATAACAAAACACTACTAACCAGCACGACGTTAAGTGAGGAGTACCTGTATTAGAAAGGTTAATTCTATGCTCCCATCATCTCACTGGAATTTAGGTGTGAACAATAGTCTGAGTACATCGTTGACACCTGTGGGAAATGAATGTCAAATGCTGCTGTTCTAACTGGATGGTATTTCATGTCTGTTCTGCACCACTTCAGCCCAGGTGTAAAGAATGATAAGATAGAAGGCACTAGAAAAAAATCAGGTCTAAAATAGCACTCTAGGTCACCTCTGACAACTCAATCCTGAGATTTCAAAGGTGAATTTAGAGACTTTGCCTTTACCTCTTTTAACCACAGAAGCCATCTCACTTATTTTTCCTTGTGCCATGACTGTGGCATTTCACTGTCTAATGGCCACCAAAATCTTGTTTGTTCATGTCACTGATTTCAAAAGGTTTCATACAATATGGTATGCCAAAATCCTGGAGACATTTTCTGCAAGTAGAAAAAACCAGCAATGCAGTTATTTTGCCTTCTGCAGGCAGTCTGTGAACACCCTGAAAGACACTGAGACTTGGCAGAACTCTACTGAGACTGCATAATATTTTCTTTGTGTAAGCAAAGTTATTCTTTGTAGCCTTCAGGATCCAACTGCTGTAGCTTCCAGGTATACCTTTGAACAACTGTCTATTATAGTATTATTCAGCACTTCCTTCTTTTATTTGGTACTTGTGTTACTCAGTCTTACAAAACTATTTGTTGACCCACATCTAATATTGTTAATCTTGGTTTTATTGGACATTGAACTTAATCCTTTCGATTTTCAACCTAAAGAAAAAATACTTGAAATCAAACAAACAACAAACCCCCAAAATACTGCTTACGGCTGGAACAACATACAAAACTGTAGATACATGTTCAACCTCAGAAACAACCAGAAATTTAACAAACATCTAAAAATCAAACTGAAGTTCTCCTTCAGTATAAATGATTTTCTTGGATCCTCAATGATACCAGCAAGTGGAGATACTACATAGATCATTCAGAAAGACAAAGTTAATCACAAGGAAAGCACAATCAGCTGATTCACCAATTGACTCATTAACCAGATTTGCACTACTTGAACTTGTTTTAAAATGCTGCTACTAGCAGCAAGTCTTCTTTTAGGCATATTGATTTCTAAAGATAGTACAAGCCATCCACTTACAATGACATTTCTAAAAGCAATATTAGAAACAATCCATGTTTCATACCTAGAAACTAAATAAATGTGTTCATTTTAGTTGTGTTAAATTTATTCAAAAATAAAGACAAATGATACTTAAGGATGAAGCTATCTTTTGTGCCTTCGAAACATCACAGACTTCTGCAACTTGGCATCTATTAGCTGTATCTGGGGTCTCCAACGAAATTTTCACAGAGGGCAGGGTCATCCCCTATTTTTCCTCCTCTACACAGTCTACCCACACCATGGGTCAAAGTAAGAGCAAGGTGACAGCTTTAAGGAGCTTCAAATCCACCTCTTGCACAGATGAACAGAGACTCTCCCTACTTCACTCCACCCCACCAGTTAGTTGATCTGGTTCACACAAGAAGGAGTTATCTGTTTCAGCCATGGTGGCATGTTCCTTTAAGCTTGCCCATAGTAAATACATTGCACTCTACTTTTCTCAGGTCATCCTATGCCACTACAACCTAACCTAGGGGTTTCAAAATCATACTGCCCAGAGGTGCAGGGCTGGTTTATGGGCTGGATTGAGCCCACAGATCTAATGTGCAGGGCCAGACTGGTTGCAGGTGTGCAGCACGTGCCCCAGACCAGCCCTGTATGCAACACTGCAGTACATGACCCAGACCAGCCATATGCACAGGACGTGCCAGGCCAGCTTTACACACCTAATGCAGCATGCAGGGCCAGCACCAACGCATGCTGCATGTGGCGCCAGTCCAAGACCTACAGGCAGCACCATGGGTTGGATCACAGGCCAGATCTTTGATGCCCCGATCTAACTGATACTTACTGTCACCTAAAACACGTTGAAAGTTAGAAATTTCCTGCCAGTCTGGAGAAGCAATGACAGATTTTTCTGCTGTTATTTAGGCTATCAATTTCTGTACACAGAAGCTGTTTAGTCCAAACCATTATACAAGTTATTTTATTGAGGCCTTGGTTTGTTCTCCCCTCATGCTGAAACAAGTTGCCCTGTAACTTGTATATCATCTTACTATTTTAGATTACTAATGCTTTTCGGTATCTGTTTCTGTTCATATAATTCTTTGAAGATGTGTCAAAGGGAATTGAAGGACTGGTGTACTTCTATGCCTCTGAGCATTCTTGAAACCTAGAGTATGTAATTAAAAAACTATGCCAACTGATTAAAACAGAGGAAAGCAAGTAATAGAAGAAACAACTTTTTGCTGCTATTTGAATGTTTTTTCCTATTGCTTTTTCTCTGTGCACACTCTCACCAAGTGACCACCCCCCCAACAAAAAACAACCCAACCAAACAAAACAATAAAAACTATGCCTTGGACTTGGTTAAAAACATTGTATTAATATTAAAAATCTAAATGATGGCCCGGTTAAGGCAGATAATTATGCTAAAAGGATGTTATACCATCCTGAGCTCTTTCACTGATATGTACATGGGGTCCATTTCTACCATTTTTTGCCAGTACCTGAGTTTTGAATTAGACTTGTTAAAAGAAACAGTGTTACTCAATAGCCAAAAAAGGTTCTTTGGGTAAATGTGTTATCTTCTATTAGACAACTAAATAGTTGGAAAAATTGTTCTTTGCAAGCTTTTGAGTACAAACACCATTCTTCAGGCCTAGGGAGACTGACTCTATCTCCCAAAGGGAGTTTGTGCTTGAAAGCTTGCAAAGAACATTTTTTCCCAACTATTTTGCTGGTGTAATAAAAGATATTGCATTTACCCAAAGAACCTTGTCTGCCCATGTCCTTCAACTAACATGGCTACAGCCAACACTCAATAGTCAAGGCATTAATAAACATGAATAGGAAAGACAAAGTCAGAGTGTGAAGTCATTCACTCTCTTCAGTACAGTGCAAACCACTTATAATGCCCACAGGTAAGGTGAATAGCTATTTATAGCACATATCTCAAGCCAGTTACCAAATTCTTTTAAGGTGCTGCTTACCATGAATTAAAGGTGCTTACTCTTTCATCACTGTGTACTGGGCTGGCTCCTCCCTGTTAGCACCTGATTAAGGCTAATGATGATTCACAGCCCAGGAAAAAACAATTAATCAAGAAGCTGCATAAGCCGCTTGACTCTCCCTCTTCCCCTTCCCTCTGCCTAGTCATCCAGGTTGCTGCTTGGTGTAGTCTTCCTTAGCCTACCCTAGCAGACTTGCTTAGTCTACTCTACATCACAGATGTGGGCAGAAAGGATTAGGTTATGTGGCCGCAGGGGAGTTTTGAGCATGGGGGCTCTGCCCTGATCCTTCTCAGGGCCTCCAGCCTGTCAGCCCTGTGATGGCAGACTCCTCCTCTTGACTCACCCTATCTGTGCTATCAGTCACACAAGACTTGGTAAAGTGCACCAGTCTAGCTCATCTACAGCAATGCCAAAGATACAGGGGGAGGATTTTGCCACCAAAGTGGAAATTGTGAGGGTTTCAAAAGTTGCAGGCAGACCTCTCATACCCAAAGTTTCCCTGGAGATGCAGAAAGTTTCCCCACTCACTCCTTGCTTTGTGCTAAGTCTGGTGCACACTATGAAGTCTACTAAGCCAGACTGGACTGTACATTACAATGTTTTGACAGCAGGACATAAGCTCCACGCTCAAAGCTTCTTTACAGAAACAAAACCTGCCCCTCTGCCAGAAGAACGACTTCACCTTTGCTGAGCATAATGTGGCATCTACTGTGACCTGGAAAGTGGCTAATAGGTTTGAAGGATTAGTCAAAAACCAGGTAGGTTGCCTAATTTCCTGACTGACAAATAAACCTACCATATGCACTGTTACATTCTGTTATCTGGCTTCCTGCAATAGTACTTTCCAACTATAGTTATGTTCAGAAAAGTAGCGGTAAATCCATTCTGTGTTTATTTGGGGAGTGGGAAGGGGTGAAGTCTTATTTACTTGATTTGTGACAAAATACAAGGTTTAAAAACTCAGCATTGCAGAGCCTGTACATTGTAGCAACACAAGTGTAAGCTGTATTATGTTGCCTTCTGCAAAATAAACAAAATTATTACATTTCTAGAACCTTTATTGCTTGCAATAATGAATGAAGCAGAATGAAAACAGCTGGAGATTAGATATTCTCCCAGGCTGACAGTTATTAAAAACTTGTTTTTAAATTTGTAAACTAAGCACATTCTATGTGGAAGCCATTAGAATTGTATTGGTATGATAGTGTGTTGACCAAATTTTCACTTTGTAACAATCCTAGGGATATTTATGTTATTCTGAAAGTCTCAACGACTAGATTCTTGAGACTGCATGGAACTATAAATGTGATATGTGCTCCCCTGAGAAATTCAGCAAGCAAAGACAAATAAAATGAATCCCATTAAAAAAAAGAAACACCTTCATATCATTAAGCCAATCTAATGATTTTTTCAGGCTTGACTCAAAATAAATCTAGTTAAAGGTATTTTCCTTAAAATGGCTTCATTATAATTGCTACCTTTAAGTGTTACTAATGCCATTTTGGTACTTGTGCTCACATAGTTTTGATCAGTGTTGCCACAATAAGAAAATAGTTTGGGTTTTTTTCCTGAGGGTGGGGAAATATAGGTAGCTTTAAGTAGTATTTAAGTGAATGGTGCTTGGTAGATGTAGGTTGATTAAGCCCAGAGTTGCATTGCAGTTTGCTTTGTATTGATTTTTTAGGATTATGGTCTTATTGTAGTTTTCATACTGTTTCCACTTGAGTAAATTCAATGGCACTCATTGGTAGGTTTGTTAATAGCTGGACAATGGGTGGATAGATAACACTGACTTTCACTAGCAAATTAACCATATATTTTACTCCTGGACAAATAAGAACAGCCATTATACAACTCTCCACTTGTTCTTTTCTAAATAAACAGTTGTAACCCCTTCCTCTGTATTTTGAAAAGTTTTGATTTTTTGAATCACCACCAACAGCAACTTCTACAGTTTTCCCCTCTTCCAATTTATTTCAACTGAATTATCCTAATAATCTACTTTAAAAAATAAGTTTTTTTTCTGGATCCTCCTCAAACAGTATGTATGAGGGGGAAAAAGAAGGCGTGTTCATAAGTTATGTTAACTAGTCAACACATGGTAGCAAACAAAAGAAAATTTCAGTGAAGACAATGAAGAGAAGAAATGTGTGTTGCATCCACAGACATTAGGAGATAAAGAATTTAGGGAGTGTAGGACTCACCTTAGCCTGCTAACTTATGTGAAATTTCCCAAGATTTTGCCTTGTATCTATCACATGATAGCTGCAACTGGATTAAAACACACCTTATTTCCTAATGAAAACAGAGCCCACCTGACCCCATCCTGTTCCTCACTCATCAGAGGCAGGTAGCATTATCACTTGGCAACTAAGCAGCCAAGAACCTCAGGTACGTCAATAGACTATTTAGTATCTCACTGGTCAGGTCCTTTGCAATGGAATAGCTGCAGGTTTTGCTGCCATGCAAGAGGCAGGCAGCTAAAGGCTTTTATGTATGGTTTTATATACCCTGCTCTACTGCACGGTCATCCAAGGCCCTGTAGTATGGATCTGTATTGTGGGGCTTCTCGCGGGCTGGATGACAAACCTTCAGTGGCAGAGTGGTGGCTTTTTGGCATAGCCGCTACAGCTGGTGCATTGGTGGAACCAGAACCCAGGGGCACTTTTACATGTGCTCTGGTAGTGGTGCTGTGGGGGCTGAGAGCGGTGTGCTTTACCTAGAGCAGCTCCAAAAGCCATTCTGATTAACGCACCACCATGTCTCCTGTATCAGCATCCCCACACTTGAAAATGGTGGCGGGGGCGCTTGAACCAAAGCTCGTTCAAAGGAGGCTGCTTAAGCACGACAATTGCCACAGTCCAGAAGACTCGATTAATTGAGTCGGCTCCAACATGCTGGAATTTCCGCACGCCAGAGCAGCCTCCAAGCTCATGTATGGGTACCCCAGGGAATCAGCACTGATGCCATTCCCCCCACCCCCCTCCTTTTCCCCTGCTACCTATTTTAGTCACCTATGGTGACTGAAAACCCTGAATTCAGGGGTAGACAAAGGGATGATGGGTGAGCACTGGCAGTAATCTTCCCCTGGGTTCCAGAGTTGTGCCAAAATAGCAGCTTTGGCAGATGCACTGACAAGCCCCACATACCACAATTTAAGCACCCTCGGGCCACCAGTTGGACATTCCTGTGGTAGATAGTGCTTTGAAGCACTAAGATCTTGAACAAAAAAAAAGAAGAATTGAAGATGAGAAAGGAAGTTAAAATATATTTCAATTTTCAGTATTTCTCTTTATTTATTTATCTGGAAGATAAAAATAAATTCACTGGTGCCAAACAGGCAGACAGACCAACATCTTGCAGCTGACTTATGTGGCTCGTCAAATGAATGGGCTGCTACCATTCTACCAAAGGAATTTGTCCAGTCCCTTTTCCAAACCCATTCTTCATACCCATTGGATGGAGTTTGAGGTAAAAGAAAATTGGATCAACTAGTTGAACCTAATCTATCAATTTTTAATTCAACTCTGGATTGATACCAAGCATAACAAATTTCAGCCCCAAAGCAATTTGCTTGCAAAAGTAATTAACTGGAAAAGAGGGTGATCTAATGGAACCTGGGATTTGACAATTAGATCAGAGACTATTCAAAGGCTATTGCTTTTTTATAAAAAAAAAAAAAAAAATTGCACTTTAAAAACACTTTACCTCCCTTTTTTTTTTTAAAAAAAAAAAAAAAAATTGCACTTTAAAAACACTTTACCTCCCTTTTTTTTTTTAAAAAAAAAAAAAAAAATTGCACTTTAAAAACACTTTACCTCCCTTTTTTTTTTTAAAAAAAAAAAAAAAAAAAAAAATTGCAGCTTCATAACTACTTGACTGCCATTGATTTTTGCTAAAACATAATATTTGAGATGAAGCACAACTGGGGACAAAAAGTACACTTTAGAAGAGAAATCAATGGTGTCATAAGGTGGAGCTGAATTTTTGCTCGAGAGAGGGTGAGGGGAGAGCTAGAAACAAGAAACATATTGGCTACTCTTTAAAACTTACCAGCTTGATTTTTACAAGGTTCTCTCACTGTCCTGTTACCCAAGGCAAATGACAATATGTCAAGGTCCACTCTTCCTTGTGAAAATGCTCATTTGATCCAGTGTTTTGGATTATCCTACCTTACTCCCTCTTGTTGAGCAGAGCTGATTGTTTGGAACAGAATGGGTCCAACATTTGCAACCTCTCCCCTCTTTTAGAAAACATCAGCTGAGATTGGTGCAAAAGCCTGACAGTTCAGAACAATATGGAAGGAGTCTGACTTTTTGGTTGCATTCAGACAAGCGTGGCTGTATGGTATTTAGCGCTGCAAACACGTCTGCAGCCACATATTGCACAGTCAGGCATTCTCCATGTTGCAAGGGCAAGATGCACATGCATGTGCTGCTCCATTTTTTTTCTGTGGGTTTTTCTGACCCCTGGATATCCAGGGGTCAAATAAACCCACAGAAAGAAAAACCAGAGCTGTGCATGCTCAGGCAGCGGGCGCTGCTGAAAAGAAGAGCCAGGCTGTCTATAGTCATGCTGCAGCTGCTGGCCAGGCTCTGCCTGGCAGGATCGCCTCAGCTACAGCCACGGGAAGCCCCCAGCACCCTAGGTAAGGCTGCTGGGGCCAGAACAGTGTTGGCCCAGCCTCCCCTACTGCCCCTGGGGTAACTTGCTGCACACCAAAGCACACATGGGATGGGCAAGGTGCGCTGCTGCTACTTTTCCGGGGGAACCAAACATCTGCACTCATCTGGATGCACCCTTTCAGTTTAATCAGCTGCATATAAGATGGGTCAACTGCAGGAATCCACACCACTAACTTTGGGTATGCCTACACTCCTCTTTGGGGTCAACCCTTAAAATTGCGCTTAGCCTGATGCAGAGGAGTCATCTCCTGCCATGCTCATTACCTTGGCAGCAACTTCACACAAAGCTGGGAAGGAGAGACAACAGTAGTGGGCAGATAGATTTCTAGAAACTTCCTGTTCCTTGAGTGCAGTCTTTCTAGGAATCAGTCGGACTTTTCTCTCCTTGTGTGTTTGGCTCTAGCTGCAAACAGGAGGGACAGGAAGTCATGTACAGATGGCCCAGAAATGAGATCCAAGAAATTATGGGATTGCTGCTGGTGGACCTTTCCTGATGGTGTGAGATCTGCAGTACCCAGGTGAGTATCCAACATACTTTGGGGAGAGGTGGATGAAGCATCTTGACTTCAGGCAGTCTGGACTGCTGATGGGAGTTGTGATTTTCAGTATAGACAGTCAGTGGATTTGGGCTGGGGGACAACCCTGAGTGCAGAGCTAAGTAGGACAGCCATACCTTTCAAGTCCAGCTTATTTCAATGTTCTCTGCTAAAAAAAACCTGTGCTATCCTTAGAAAAGGACATACAAACTTCAATGGCTCAGAATGTACTGGTTTAAACCCTCAGAACTTCCTCATCCCTCATGCATGGATTATTCTTGTTCTCCAGTTCCTGAAGCAGAAATCTCCAGGATTAGCCACGTGGTATTTTCACTGGATTGGCCATGTCTCTGGAAACTGCTTCTGCTAACAGCCTAGACTCTGAGTTTGGCAAACTGTCAAGCTCAGTGCAAAAACTTCTCCATTCACTTAACTTTTAATGGATAGCTACAACTCTTCATTACAGCAGATGTGAAGCGTATTTACTGTGCCCTTTTAAAGAGGTCAGTATTTGAGGGAAAATATTTCTTTTGTAATCACAGCAAGGTACTGACTTGCTGTAGCACTGGGTTCCTTTAATTCAGCTTTAAAAAAATAATCCTTCTGAATTTAAATGATAATCTGCTGCTGTCAAGGCAAGCCACAGAAAATCACTAGGTAGCCAAGTGGACCTTTTGTTTTGTTAAGGATCATAGCATGTGTCTGCATGGCACAATGCAGTGCTGCACAGATGAATGCAAGCTAGCTCTCAGTGATGCAACTTGGCTACCAAGAGCTGGATTAATAATGCTAGTGTGATGCTCCACCCAAACTAATTAGACCCATTGAGAAACAAATATTAGCCTAGGCAGAGCACCATGCTACTGTGGCTATACTTCTTCTGTTACTTGAGCTAGTTTACATATGTTTGCATTGCACTGGATCACATCATGTAGGCATAACCAAATAAAGAATTGAAAGCCAGATTTTGCCCCACACATTATAAGGATACCAGTAGTACTACTTGAACAGGGAGATAATCCATATCAGGATGGAAAAATCAGATCTAATATGTTTGGAATTGTCATTTAAAAATATAAATAAATACATCTCGAGGTTATCAGGTCACCATTAGGGATATTTATTATGTATAGTACTGGCTAAAAAACCTCAACTAGTACTTCCTGTCCTGAGCTCAGTAAAATTTGTGATTTGCGGTTATCAGGCTGTTCATTCTACCTGTATCTTATATTATCTCTTTGTCCTAACCCATGACTGGTTCTGTCTAATTACAGGCTCTTTGGGGCTGGTACTGGGCTTTAATATAAATTGGTATAGTGCCTCTTATAATATTCCAGGGCAGGCTGTGCCATAATACAGCGATAAGAAGACTGATGATGGAATCAGTTCGCCTCTTTTTGAAAGTCATCTGTTTTTGATCTAAGACAGTAAAGACACCATGCAATGAACAATTTCCTTTGGTGAGCTATTCCAGTGGTTTGTTACACTCACTGTTAAAGATTTGCACCTTATTTCCAATTTATTTCTAACAAAACTAACTGAAGCTTTCCTGTCAACATTCCTCCCTTCCTCCAACAGCATCATTTTTTTTTTGTCGAAAAAGTGTCTAATGGAAATTTTTGACCCAACCAAACATCCAAAACCTGTATGTGAAATATTAAGGTTTTTGATTTTTTGGCTGAAATAGTTCATATTTAGTTTTTTCACTAAAATGTTCTGCTTTATCTTTAAGGAAAAACAATTCTGCCAGCCCTAACTTTTACTTCTAACTCACTGGATCCTGTCACGACCTTATCTGTGAAACTAGAGATCTCTCTAGTATCAGATATCTCCTCTTCGGCTGTCTTACTTCTAAACTGTAATCTAGATGCCTCTTCCTTTGCATATACTCCAATGCAGCATTGTTATCAATATCTCTGTGTGAAAACAATATACAGTCATTTAATTATGTTCTCCCTTGAACTGACTTAATTATTTTAAAGCCCTGTCTTCCCTCTTAACCAGTTTACACACTAAGGGACTTATCCTGCTTTGTTTAAAGTCAGTTCCGTAGAAACAAGATAGTTCCCTAAAGGTCATGTTGCAGGAATTGTCACATTCACAACTCTACTGGCTTCCTCCAAAGTCTCAAAGTTAATAACTATAGAATCAAATCCCAAATTCTTTGGTTCTCGTACGTACACCCAGGCTAGGCTTGTTCTATAGCACTACAGAGATAACTTCTTGTAAGAAGAACAGAATAAGTCTATTTTTTTAAATTTAAAATGTTGTGATTTTCTCAGTTTGGGGCTACTAACTTGACTGAATCGCCAAAACAAAGACATGTTTAAGCTGCAGGGGAGTTAACACAGTTGAAATAAAGTCAAAACTCCATCCCAGCATGGCACGATTAATGCACACTGCTTTCTCTTGCCAGTGGAGTGCTATGACTAGCATTGTTTTCAACAGCCTGGAGCTCTCCAACCCAAATGACCAGGTACTCAATGGTCTGTGCGAAACAGCAGCGTTCTGCTTCAACATCCGTTTCAACATTTCAATGGAACAATGTTTCATTTCAAGTTTTGTTCCCCTCCCCAGCGCTGCGATCAGGTTGGGGAAGGGAACTCAGCCCGGCTGAGTTCCCCTCCCCAGTGCTGCAATCGGGGTTCAAGTGGCTGGGAACTTGAAGCAAATTGGGCTCCGAGTGGCTGCACCGGGTTTCAAGCAGCTGGGAACCCAACCCACCTGCCTCCACCAGGCTGGGTTCCCGGCGGCTTGCAGCCTCATGGAACTCAGCCCGGTGGCAGGAGGCAGAGCACAGCCCTGGCTCTGCCTGCCTCCTGCCAGTGGGCTGAGCTCCATGGGGCTGGTGGAGCCGACTGGAGTGCAGCCCGGAGTAAGGAGGCAGGCAGTGCTGGTGCTGCACTCCGATTGGTTCCGCCAGCCCCAGGGAGCACAGCCTAGTGGCGGGAGGCAGGGAGATCCAGGGTTGTGCTCCCCGCCGAGCTGAGCCACATGGGGCTGCATGGAGCCATGGGGAGCGCAGTCCTGGCTCTCTCCTGCCTCCCACCACCTGGCTGGGCTGCTGCTTCGAAACTTGAAAAGTTTCAAAACTTTCAAAATGTTTCAACTGGCCTCGTTTTGTTTTGAGGCTGTTTCAAAGCCCCCTGTTTCATTTCAATTTTGCTGTTTCAAGCTCGAAATGAGTCGAAACAGCGTTGAAATGAAACAGCCGGTGAAATTTTGCACAGCCCTGCTCATTTACGGTGGGGTCAATTGTAAATGGCTTCGGGATAAGTCTGGGGTTAGGCTTTAACTTATGTCTCTGGAACTGTAATGAGACCCCTTAACTGTTATGCCACTGTGCCTTGTTCATAATTTATATAAATAAAGGATCATCAATCCTTTGTCATAGAAAAGCTCAATACTGTCCTTTCTCCCCTTCCCAATATACTGTAATTGAGTTCTCATTCTGTAAATAGTTTAGGCATATATAGAGAGAACAGACACAATATAAAGCACACCATAGAGGAATGCTAGGAAATGTGTCTTTTATACTTACACACACACACAGCCTTTTTTCTGCCTAACCAACCATTTCCAATTAACTGAATTTCAGAAGATGAAGTGGAAGGAAATAGGAAATATTTTTTTAAAGCCTATAAGGAAATAGTACAAGATGCTTCATATGTGACAGACAGAATACTGGTTTGAATTAATAGTGATATAACACCACTGCTGAATATTAAAATGACAAAAGAAGCTGTCTAGCATATGCACTATACCTTGTTTATATTGACGTGCAAAGCTGGCCATGGTCCAACCACCTTTACAGTCTCTGGTTCCATCTTCTTCAGATGAGCAGGAGTGTCATCGTAAAGGAGGGGAACTCCTGAGCTCA
This sequence comes from Gavialis gangeticus, assembly GCF_001723915.1. Lineage (NCBI taxonomy): Eukaryota > Metazoa > Chordata > Crocodylia > Gavialidae > Gavialis > Gavialis gangeticus. Next base: position 1,064,668 of record NW_017729007.1, on the reverse strand, counting down.
ATTCTATAAAATATGCCCAAAAGAAAGAAAGAAAAAACAAAATCTGAAGGACAGTTACCAGAGCATTACACGGCAAAACACTCAACTCCATTTGAAGGGATAGTATCAATGTTTTATGTACCCTTTCTATGCTGTGATGCCTTCTAAAATGTTTATAAACTTGTTTATTGAGTTAGTTTCTCTTCTATTTAGCAAACATTTTTATTTTTAAATTCTAGTGCCTTTTAAACCAACTCTGGGAGAGAAACTGATTACGCTACACTCATAGCAAGTTACTACACCATTGCCACTGACTCCTGTGGGCTCACATCTGGCATAAGGTCGGCCCACATCTGGCATAACATGCCATTCAGCATGTATTTTGGCGATTTTATGTTTAGTATACTTTTTCATTTGTAATCAGAAATGTGTGCAATAGGTGTTATAAATATCAAGGCTATAGTAACAGAGTTTTTTTAATAACACATATTTCAGGATTAATGATTAAACATTCCCTTGAGTCCTTTGCAAATAATGGCCTATAACAACATTTTAGTGATGAAATAGAAGGTACATGAAAATTATCTTCAAATACAAATCTAATTTGTTTTAATAAGCCACATTTTTGTGTATATTTGGTTTTTTTCAGTGATTAAGTTATTAGGTAGCAACAGTTTGGCCCAATCCTACAAACTCAAGGGTCTGATCCAAGGCCCAATCCAAACTCTCAGATTGACTTCTGTAGGTTTGGAGCAAATTCTTAAATAATTGCATGGATTTTAATACATCTCACTTGTGGCCTAATTTGACACTTGTTCAAGCATTTGTTTGAATCTATCTTATTTGGTAAAACACTTAAACACATGTTAAGAGCTTTATTGGTTTGGGATGGAAAGCTGAATCAGGGTCCTGGAACTAAAACTAACTTCCACTGACATAAGTCTTCTTGTTCCATTTGGTGTACTTGGATCAAGCCTCTAAGCAATGGGTCCCAGGGTTTTTTAGACATTGCAAGACAGATGCTACCATAGCTATACTAAAGCCCTTTACCGGGGCATTGCAGCAGATAAGGTCCCTAAACAATAACAATTAAGCTAGCAATACTCTTTTCTGCAGGAACAGTTGTGTTCAGATGGGGAGAGAAAGGGAGTGGCATATGCAGACCTACATCAGCTGGCAGTGTGTCACAGTTTCATATCCATACCTGATATAGCAATAATGGCAAAACTTTGTAATGTAGACCATACTTTGCCTTCCTTCTACTGTATTTATAATTTCTTTTCAGCCTGTTCTCTTGTTTGATTCCTACCTGTAACGGCATAATCTAACATTTGCCATGCTATATTTACTTCTACAGAGATAAAGCTGTGAACTAAGAAATTGCACTGAGGTCCTAGCAAATAAATTAGCATGACTACTTAGATAAGCCAAGATCATTTTTGTATAAACAGATGCATTTTGTGTTCCTGTTAGGAGAGAACACACAGAAAAAGTACATGGATTAAGTTGCAGATTCCAGGGGAATACAGTGGCATGGACACCTGCCCCTTTCAGTTAACCACACTGGGAAGACCAGCCAGAGACCTTATTTTTAAGTCCTTGGAGCAAGAAAGAATCCTTCTCTCCTTTCCCCTCCATGCTCAGTGACACATTCCTTCCCCTCTCTTCACTCACACACTGTTGCTGCTATCTCTGGCTGTCCCAAGTACAGGGCGCTCTAGAACCACTACTGCCCACTGCAGCTCAACTCTGTGCAGAACTGAGTTCAGCCAGGAACAGCAGCAGCAGGAGGCAGGTCACTTCTCCCTGCCAGGTACCCACAGTGTTATCTGTCAGCTCAGGAGCAGGTCCAGGGGTATCTGGCCACTGCTGCTGCTGTCTCTAGGGCTAGGGACAGACATTCAAAAAGCCAGAGCCTGAATTGATTCAATCTTTGCATGTTACTCTAACCTGCAAAGCTTGAACCGATTTGGAGGTGGACAGACATCCCCTTTTCATTCCAGAAATGCAGCCACATGCCTGTAGTAGCTCAGGCTAGAAGCCAGGGGGTGCTAGAGCAGCCCTCCCTTCCCTTCCATGGTGCTGAGCTGAAGGGGGAGGCTGGCCAGGCCCCAGCAGGACACTTTGATTAGGGAGGAGTTTAATCCCCCACTCTGGCCTGCACTCTCAGGCTTTCCCTTCCCCTCCCATCCCATTCACTGCTCAAGGGGCAGGAGTGTTGCCAGCCCCCAGCCTCAGGCTAGCACTCTGAAGCAAAGGGAGGGGGGTGCAGTGCATACATCTGTTGATGATACTGAGCTTTTCAATCTCCCTCTCCCTGTCTGCAAACCTGAAAGGGCTGCAAACCAGGAGGAGGCTGATAAAACCAAAGTATTTATCAGCCCATCAGCAAAACAAAAGCCTCTTTCATTAGTTCAAGTTCTTCTTAAACAGCTTTTTCCAAGGAGGGATATTATCAGCTGACCTGTTGATTAGCTCCAAAAAGCCCTAAATAGACACTGTTCTATCTGCCTTTGTCCTGTCCCAGTGAAATTCGAGACACACACACACAAACACCTCTCAGCATTAGATAGCATACCACATGCCTAGGGTCCATGGGGGTGAGGTCCGTGCTATGGGAGATGGGAGGGAGAGAGGTGGGAATCCCTGCTTGAGCAGTGAGGCAAGCCAGGCAGACCCTGCTGGGCCTGCAGTCTCCCCCAGAGCTCTGGTTATGAAGGAGAGGGGCAGGGCCAGCCTATTTTTTGGAACAAAGAGCACAGCCTAGCCCAGTCCAAGCCCAGCCCAGGGCTGCAAAGCATCTTTATCTTAAAGATTTATCTTAAACCAGTTTCAGCCATTTTGAAACTGGTTTATGTGCACTGAACTTACATTCTGTTACAGGTTTAAACCAGTTTCTGATCACTTAAACCAGTTTATGTGTAACGTCTATTCCTCACCTAGCTGAGCATGGCTCCACATGCAGCCCAGCAGCAGTGGGGCTCTGGAACCTTCCCCCTAACCTCCCCACCCCTGCACCCAGATCAGCTGGGGACAGCAGCAATGGTGGGCAGTGGAGGGAAGGGAATATGCCACTGAGGAAGAAGGCGAGGCAAGAGGGAAGGTACATTGAAAAAAAAAAGTCCTCCTTACTTCTGTTCCTATGATGCATTTTGACCACCCTAGTGTGTACAGTGCACATGTGTGCAGGAGCAGGGGGTACAGCATGGGTGAGTGGTGCCTCCTGAATCTGGGGGGGTGGCAACATCAGGGCATGACTCCCCCGCCCCGGGCCC
>NW_017729007.1:1054731-1061302 GCF_001723915.1 Gavialis gangeticus | reverse complement strand
GCCAGCACTTCTGCATGTGGCACAACAGTGCCAATTTTGGGGGAGGGGGGCACCAGCTCTTTCTGTGCCCCCTACCAGCTGAAGCACTTGCTGTTGGGGCGGGCGTACTCAGCACTCTCAGGGGGTGCAGGTCCCCACCCCCATGACCCGCTACACGTTGCCTGTTGGGTACAGACACCGTTGCAGTGCTGGTTGCTGCTCCTGCATCCCCTTTATGAGACCCTGGATTCACTCATGCATAAGTTAAATGTGCTTTAAATATGTTTAAATCTGTTGTGGTGTAGAAATTGTTCTTTAAGGTAGGCTTTTTTTATTTTTAAAACTTCCACAACTCATAAAATTAATTTGGCCTAGTTTTCACCATTCATCTAGCTCATACGTACACAAAAACCCAATAAAAACTAAATGTGATCTATGAATCCACATCTTTATAGCATCAGTGTTAATTCTGATAGCAGAAGTGCTCTCATTATATAGGTATTGACTAAACCAAATCTAGATAAAGAATAGCTCTACTCTAAAATGAACTAAAATTGTACAATGATATTCTCTATATATTGTTGCTCAATGACTTCTCTACCAAGGGCACTCAGTTTGGATGTAAACATGATTTTTCTAACTGCAAATCTGCAAGCTTAGTCTGTGATCTGAGAACCAAGCCTGGTTCTTTCCCTCTCACTTACCAGCTTCACTAATAAGGATTCTGCAGGGTGATTTATGTCATCTTTGATGCCTGTGCAACTTCACTGTCTTCAAAAGATGGATCCAGGTACAGCCTCAGCTGCTGTCAGCAAGTTTGTACAGGTGCAAGCTTTTGGCAAATGGCACACACAAATAGGAATAGAGGCTGGCCTCCCTTTCTTTGATCTGTGTTGGCTCTGTGGGGCTAACAACTGTTTCACGCAGCAAAAGCTTATTTTTTGTCACTGAGGCCAGCAGATGTGATTCTGAATACACACGAGGAATAGATTTTCAATGCAAGAATGTCTGATCTTTATACAGTCACCCTTTAGAGTAAAGCCACACTTTTCAAACATAGCCATCATTGAGCAGGTGAATAGTTTAATAATGAATATTTCTGTTGAATTGCCATCACAAAGCTTATTAAAATGGATGATTTGTTTCACAGTAGCTGAGTGACACGTTTGTAACTGAATTAACCATAACAGTGAGAATCTGAAAACCAGGCAAGTTTTGAATAGGTATGTTTTCTGTAAGAACTCTTTAGATTCACTGAACTATTTACAAATGTTTAAAGAAAACGTGGGGTGTCCCCACTTCTCATATCCCACAAGGTAGGATAATCGAATTCTGTATTTTCTTTGGAACTACATGAAATGGAAGAGGTATTGATGATTTCAGTCCGGGGTCAATCTAGGTATATGCATCTGAATTTTTGGATAAAAGCTTAACTCAACTCTAGGCACAGGATTGAGTTCACATACACTGAACCTAGCAAAGAAAGGGCAGCAGCCCCTGCAGATTCAAGGCACAGAAAAATAAGGGGGTTTCAGGGAAAGTCGGCTGTATTTCAGGGAAAGTCAGCAGTCACAAAGGTTGGAATAAGAAATACCATGAGAGAAACCTTTCTGGAAACACTGTTGTATTTTTGTTCAGCTATCTACTTGAACTGAACGACTGGAAATATTAATAGGCTGAAGCCTAACCCTCTCAGTGTTGACTTATAGTCATTTAGTAATAAATATGAATTATTCCTGGTTTTTGCTTTTGTGCTTTTCCAGGCTTATGAGCAGGGATTCTGGTTTTCTCCGATTTAAAAAAACCCCCAATTTTTGGATTAAAAAAAGTAACCCCACACACATTTTTCCATGATTAAAATGAAACACTGCTAACATATAAATATATATATATAGTGGTGTCTCATTTTAATAATGGAAACGTGGATTTCAGGTTACTTTTTTAAATCCAAAAATTGGGGATTTTTTTTTTTTAAATCAGAGAAAACCAGGATCCCTACTTATGAGTCACTAAAATAAAGAACAGTTCAGAGCTACAACATTGTGTTTATCTTAATACTTTTTCTCCTCTCAAAAGAATAAAGAATTTTACCTACAGACCTGCCATATTTCATATCAGAACAACATCTTTTCTCCCTTCACCTATCAGGAACATAAAAAATGCCTGCTATGGGACCCTAGCGAATTACTAAGAACTTTGTAGGTTTTCCTATACCAACCGTGTTAGGATGTTGCTTCTGTTTTTCAGTACTCTGCATCGTGTTGCTTATTGTATCTAAGCTCTCTATGCTTTCTCTATTTCAGCCGCTACTTGCCCTGCATCTGTCAGATACTTGTATTAGAAGTTCCAGAAATACCCATTGATGCTATATCATACTAAAAGGCAATCACTTTCCATTCAGATTCGTTTCACAAGAAATATTCCAACTCTACAGATGTCCAGCTATCGCTGCAAACAATTCTGCTATCTATCTGGTGAAACAGTCAGAAAAACTATTCTCTGTGTCAACTTACATTAAGCCATCAGACATAATAACCATGAGGCAATAAGCTAGATGCCAAGAGCCGGCCATAACGAACTCTCCTTTTGCCTTCAGAGTCCCAGCCATCTGTCTACACCTAGGGTACTTTTTCAACTCACTAGAGCTGTGGATGGGTCAAAAGGTAAGTGAAATAAGTTGTACTTAGGCAGGTTTGAAATTTTTTCTAATATTTATTTTATCCAACCATATTTTTGGCTTTTCATTGCAAAGTCTGGAATAATTTATCAAGTGACTACATAATGGGGTTGTTCATGTTATGTTCCTGACTTGAAAAACAAACACATCATTAAACAGGAACAGGGTTTGAGTATCCAGTCACATATCACAGGACTGCTATCAACACACTGCACTAAAAGGCTACAGTCGTGACCATTTAAACCCTTCCTCCATCGCAGCATAGTAGAGCTGTATCTATAGATAAGCTGAAGCGCAGCATGCAACAAATTAAACATAAAAGCACAGCAGTCCCAAGGGAGCCCTCCTGTAAGCTAATAACCAAACTGCATTTATAGCTTCAGTAAAAGGATTTGCAGCTTACTGCAGAATTTATATTTAATAAGCAAACCTCACCATTCACTCTGTAAGTTTCTGCCTTAAAATTTTCATCTTTTTTCTCTTTAGATCAGGGGTGTCCAACCTTTTGGCCGGATCATGAACTTTTTATCACCCAGTGGGCCGGTGAGCCATATTCAAAGACCTCACAGGAAGTGGTATCACAGGAAGCCGGGTTCCTATGTGCTGCTGGGGACGGGAGGAGCCTGACCAGCAGAAGCGGTGGCAGAGCCGTGTGCCACTTGGGACTGACCAGTGTGGGTAGGGGAAGTGCAGCTGAGCCCCTGCTGCTCTGGCCGGGTTCATCTTGTCTTGAGAGGCAACATGGCTACTCCTCTTCCCACACGCACCGTGTCGGTAATGTCAAGCTGACGTGGTGCATGTGAGAACCTTGTCCCTTCCCCAGCCCTTCAGCAGCCATTAGGAAGCTGCTGAGGGGTGGGGGGAGGGACAAGGGGTGGGAACGAAAGTAAACCGTGTTTACTTTCATTTCCCATCGCAGCGCCGTGGGCCTCAGAAAACGGCTTGGGGGGCCGCATGGTGGCCTGCAGGCTGCGTGTTGGACAAGCCTGCTTTAGATGAAGGACTGAAAACAAAGCTGTTGGGTTTTTAAAAATGAGTTTTCTGATAATATAAAGTCGATACACAATGAGACGCGTGTACATTATTAGTTGCGGAGTCAGTAGTACAGCCCACAGGCTGTGCTTCCACACAGTTGTTTGACACTTCCCATTAAAGACTTTATTTTCATCTGCCTTTATCTTTGCCAGCTTTACTCTTCCAGCTGAAATTGTCCATACAATTTTTCTCAAGCTGACATTTTCCCCTAAGTTTTACCAAAAAAGGTCAAAATCAAACATTCTGCTTCAGAGAACGAAACCAAGGAAACATTAATAGTTTGCCCATTTGAAAAAAAAGTAAAAGAGTTTCAACATCTCCATCCTTTGGAGAGGGACTTGATATTTGGTGGGAGAGAAGCTGGGCTACTTTGTTGTTAGAGATTTGCCTTTTGCTGTTCTTATGAAAATCCACTTCTATTTGGTCAAGTTATAACCCTTTGAAAAAATGTGCTAATCCCTAAAGAGGAGACAGAGTTAAGAGCCTTCAAGACATAAAAAGTGTTATTATAAAGACAGTGGTAATCAATTGTTCCATGTCCACAGAGAAAAGGATGAATAGTGAGCTTAAACTGCAAAATGGGAGATTTAGATCGCACATTAGAAAGAGCTGTCCGAGTATGAAGATGGTTAAGCACTGGAAGAGTTTATGTAGAAAGGTAGCTGAATCTCCATCACTGAATTTTTTTAACAGTAGTTTAGACAAGTATTTGCCATGGATGGCTTAGACAGGGATGATTCTGCCTTAAACAGAGGGTTGCACCAGATGACCTCCTGAGGTCCCCTACACCTTGATTTTTCTATGATTCTATGACCACCAAGACAGGGAAAAGGGCAGAAGATGTGCCTGTGATTCTAAATAAATGAATAATATTAGAGCAATATAGGCTTTGCCAAGTGGCTAGGGACTGATTATCTGTGGTACGCTTGCAATTTTACCAGTTATGGAATTGAAATCCAATGCCAAATACTATAATAACATATTTAGCAGCAGAGCCAGAAAATTGCTAGTCCTTATTCATTTGAATGTACTGGTAGAATTTAACAATAATCACAGGAAATCTGCAATTTCTTGAGGAAATACATTAATTCCCTTCCCACAATGATCTTTGTTCCCTTGTCCAAGATTAATATAAAATCAAAGCAACTATTGAAAACCCATTGAATTAAACTTACTGTTCGGATTTGAAACTCCAGAAACCATATCTTTGCTGTCAGGAGCAACTACTCCATAGTTTGAATGGTGGTGGTGATGGTGGTGGTGGTGATGGTGGTGCCTTCCTGACATTTTTGTGGTAAATGGTGTTCCACCATTTTCTTCAATGTTGAATGGTCGAAGATCCGTGTTGTTCAATGGATAACTGTGAAACAAATTCAGTTCATGTTAGAATCGACTGCAATGATTCAACATTTGTGCCTTTTGGGAACTAATACACAGCTTTTCTGAGGAAAAACATGTAGGTTTTTAATGGAAAAAGTTTACAAGTGATTGTAAACAGACTTAGTTATTAAAAATCTGGAACATACTTTTTGCATTTTTAGTGATGGGAGCCTTGTATACAGAGCAAAGGAAAAATGAAGCAGGTTAAAGAGACTGTTTTTTTGCATAAGTTTCTACTTTAACAGGCTTTAAGAACATACATACAGTGATTCAATTTAAGTCATCTAAGGCAGGGGTGCTCAACCTCCAGCCTACAGGCCAAATGAGGTCCACAGAACCATCACATCTGGCCTGTGGGGCTTCCCATGGGTCAAGAAATTTGGCAGCAGGGGATCAGTGGCCATTACTACAGCCACCCTCCCCACTGCCAAATTACCAGACCCAAGCTCTGCATGTTCAGCTGGAACGAGGCTTGTGCCCCTTCCCCCCACAGGGCCAGGTCAGAGCTGGGCCATGCCACCTTACCCCCATAAGGCTGGTGGGGTTTGGGAATCCTCTTTTCCCTCTGGGGATTTGGGAATCCTCTTACATCTCCTTTTCCCTGTGGGGTGGCATCATGTTCCCCCCAGCTCCATGGGGCCAGGTGAAGTCCCCTTCCCACCCTGCAGGGCCAAGCCCTTATTGGGCTGCCCCCTGGGCCCCTCTGCATAGCCTGATGGTGGCCCCTGCACTGGCCCTGGGCACTGGATTGGAACCACCATCCAGCTCATGGTCAGACTGGGCACTGCCTACCCAGCTGGCTGGGGAAACGGGTTGAGAGTCACTGGACTAAGGTCTGGAATAGGGCTCTTAGAGAACATAAAAAAGTCAATCACGTAGGAATTAATTTCATATCTCTGGAACTGTGTATAAGTTATAAAAAAAACACCATTCCTTTTCAGTCAGGTTTGACTTGCGGAGAGGGCAACCCAAAGAATAGCCTCAGAACTACTTCACACTAGGGCTTTGGTAGCCAATTTGATTCAGAGGAGATTTGGCCTGATTCGGTGACTGAATCTCCAAATCCAAATCGAATTGGGAGACTAATTAAAAGCCCTGAATCAAATTATAAGCCTCTGAATTGATTCAGAAAAGGTTTGGCCAATTTGGAGATTCAGCCATAGACTAAAGAGGCAGCAGACCTCACCATGCTGGACACAGCTGCCTCCAGCTGGTAAGTCTGTTGTGGTAGGCGAAGGGGGGAGGGAAGAGGCATGGGGGAGGGAGGGATTGGAGCTACAGCTGGACAAGCTGCCCAGCCACAGCGGGCGGTGCGGGATGCGGGCACGGCAGCACTGGGAGCAGGGTCTATGCCCTGCTGCTGCTTGCCCAACCAGGAAGGTGGGTGGCAAGTGAAGCAGGTGTGGCTCACTGTGGGTGGAAGGGGGCAAGCAGCAGCAGGGCATAGCCCCCACTCCCAGTGCTGCCGCACCCGCATCAACACTGGGAGTGGGGCTCTGC
>NW_017729007.1:1049143-1049731 GCF_001723915.1 Gavialis gangeticus | reverse complement strand
AGTGGGGCTCTGCCCTGCCGCCACATTCCCAGCCGGTATGTGGGGGTGGGTGCTGCCACCACTTGCCCAGCTGGCACAGGGAGGGCGGGCGCTGCCACCACTTGCCCAACTGGTGCAGGGAGGGCGGGCGCTGCTGCCACTTGCCCAACCAGCGTGGGGGGGCATGGGGGCACATGGGGTGGTGGGCACTCATCACTTGCCCAGCCAGGGCTGAGGGGTAGGCAGTGTCTCTATTTGCCCAGCCAGGGTGGGGGGGCACAGGGGGCCGGGCACTGCCACCACTTGCGTAGCTGGCAGGAGTGGGGCAGGGGGTGCTGCCACTTGCCTAGCGGGGGTGGTGGGGGCATGGTATGCGGGTGCAGCAATGTTGGGAGTGGGGGATATGCCCTGCTGCTGCTTGCTCCCTTCTGCCCAGAGTGAGCCATGCTTACCTCCCACTCCCCCCGCCCTGCAGCTGGGCAAGCGGCAGCAGGCCATAGCCCCCTCTCCCAGTGCCACCACACCCACATCCCCTGCCCCCTCGCCCCACTCCCCAAGTCCCATGCCCCCCGCCCCAGCTGGGCAGCTTGACCCAATCCCTCCCCCACC
>NW_017729007.1:1042044-1048944 GCF_001723915.1 Gavialis gangeticus | reverse complement strand
CTGGGCAGCTTGACCCAATCCCTCCCCCACGCCCCTTCACTCCCCCCTCTGTCTACCACAACAGACTTACCAGCTGAAGGCAGCTGTGTTCAGCAGTGGCGAGGACTGCTACCTGTTTAGTTTATGGCCGAATATCTGGATCCGATTCAGCCGAATCGAATCGGGACAGTGATTCAAATCTCCAAATCAAATCACTGTGCCTCTGAATCAGCCGAATCCAAAGTGAATACTTGCTGCTTTGCATAGGCCTACTTCACACCACTGAAATGATATGAACCTAACACAAAGGTGAAAAAGTTGCCTGGACAAAGTTACCATATATGGAAAATTACAGTAACTTTTCAGAAAAAAAAGTCACTTTCATTTATTCATAGGTATTTGAGGACATTATTGCTTGTGCAATGTGTGGGATCGTATTTGTGCTAGTAAATACAGGTTACACTGTTTGTGAGATGAGTTAAACAGAGTTTGGGCATGCAGAAATGAAGTTTAAGTCATTAACAAAAAATTGTCCTTAATTCTTTAGTACCAGTATGGACTCAGATACTAATATGATTTTTTTCAGTGATTCTACAGATGATGTACCAATATATTCATTGAAGTAGCTAAGGCAGTATAAGATTATTTATTATTTCTGAAATTCAGCAGCCAAAGATGTTAAGTGCTCTGTCTATGATATTGCAAAGAACACAAACATTTGTGTTCCGTCTGGAATTTTCTAATTTGAAATACACATCAAAGATTATTTATTTTAATTTTTTAAAACTTTAACCAGAAGTAGTAATGATAATTTATTAGTTTGTAATCAATAATTATGATTTGAAATGATATAAATCATAGAATCACTGGTCATTCTAATTCATTAGAAATAATACAGTTTATTAGACAATCTCAGAAAATTTAAAAGAAAAAATTCCCAGACTATTTTGAAAATATATATAGGCACTCTTTTTATTCACCTGTATGCTGCTTACAAACAAAGGTAGGAAACTGAAAATACCCAGTAAAGACAGCCTGAAGGATTTAAAGAAAAAATGACTGTATCCAGCAATAACCTTTTTATTCTAGGTTCAGGTACAGATGACTTATACACTTAAAGCAAAATTAACCAGCCATTTTACAAATAAAATGCTGCTGCTTTTTCATAAGATATGCCCAAATGCATAAACTAGTGCCAATGCATAATCACTACCTCCTCAATAACCTTTTCTCATAACACCAGACTTCTATTTGGGTGGTAATTAGCTAACACTTCAGCATCAGGAGGTGGTTAATTGGAGAAGGGGTGGATCTCTTTTTCTGACTGCTGGCAGCCTCCCTTCATAATAGAAGGCAACAAAATCAGAACAGCTGGTTTTGGGATCACAGATAACCCCACTTGCCTCAGAAAAATGCATGTAAAAAATAGTGGGCTTTTGGATGCATTGACAGTGATAGATAGAGACCACGGTACTCTGGGCTTCAGGGGAAAGCCCCAAGTTTAACATTTTTCCCAAACCCCAGGAAAACTGCAATTTTGGCTGGAAATGGCCTAAAACCACAAGGGGGGCAGGGCAAAAAAGTTTTAAAAAAAAAATTTACCTGAAGCATGGAGAAGAAAGGCTGCAGAGCCCCAGAAACACTGTGGAAATCCCACATATTTGCAGGAGCAGCCTAGTACAAGCTCAGCTAATCAGGTTGTTCAATTCCCCGCTTAGGTAGAGAGTTTAAAAGTACCCCCCTGACCTAAGAGCTACAGGCATAGGCATACTGGTAGCCTGCCCCCACAGCTGGGCATGAGGTGCAGGATGCCCCTGACTGGCATGGCTGTCTGCTGCTGTGTGGGAACAGAGGGGAAATTCTTCCTCTCCTTACTTAATAGCTGTTGTTTAGTAAGTGGTGAGCTTTACTTTCTTAAAACACCTGAAGAACAGCATGCGCTGCTGTTCAATGGTAAGCAGCCCCATGGTGGGCTTCCTCAGCTAATGAGAGGCACGGGAGAGCCTGCCCAGAAAAACACCTGCAATTGGCTCTGGCAAGCCTGCATGAAGCCCACTTTCCCCCCCTACCAGAATCTGAATTACAGCAGTCCCTAATGATAGAGGACCTGGAAGCAGCATCTCATTTGGAAATATGACTGCATCTTCAATCTAGTGATCAAATGATGGAAATACTACTGGAGCAAAGCAACTCGGGATAACACGATGGCATATTAAACAAAGAAAGAACTCGCCAAGCCAATCTCTTTGGAACTAGTGAGATACTTTTTGGTTTATGTAACAGCTTTTTTTTTTTTTAGACTAGTAAATTCCCCATTGGGGGAAAAAATAGGATTCCAAGTGGCTCCTCAGCATCTCTTTTCCAGTCAGTGATTTGACTGTTTCAACAGACAAGAATCACTGTTAAACCACAATCAGGTTAGGGGCCACTGATTAAAGTTAAAAGTTCAAACCAAAGGCCAAAAGTTGAAACTAAATAAGTCTCCAATGTTGATATGGATGTGAAATAGCTGCCATACTGAACTGGGAGTTGTCCTCCATGCAGCTAAACTATCAAAGTAAGCCTTGATATTAGGTTGAGAATACACACAGAGCTCTGGAAACATTTTTTTTCACCATTGACTAAGAACTGCTCAACCCAACTTGTATTACGTGGGCACTCCATTATACCATGAAACAGAAAAATATCCCACCTAACATGATTTTCCTGTACCTGTTGAAATCCCCATGAACAATAAAGAAGCAAGATTCCAACAACAACTCCAATTTGTGCTAGAAATTTAACTCGGATGTAAAATTCTCTATTTAACCAAATAGCCTATTTAAAGCCAACATTACTTAAAACCAGCATTAACAGCTGCCCTTCTTTGGGGCTAAGAGTAGTAGAGATATCTGAACAAACTCACCTACATGGTTGGTTATTTTGGGCACTTTGGCAGGATATGGTGGATAAGGTGGAACCCACAGCACCACCCATCCACCCCTGTATGATGTTCAGTGTGAACTCCACATGAGGTTCAATAACTGAATAACTGTCCTTGTAGCAACATGTGATCCAGTCTACTCATCTTACTGCAGATCTGGCATTGACCCACATGACCCATCCAGGATTCAGCGATCTACACACCATGAAGGCTGGCCCACTTGGGGAAAACTGGTAGGAAGACTGGTATAAACTTGGGGTAGGTCATGGCCCAGGCAGCAGAGCGGGCACTGCCAGGGTCATACTGCCTCCCTTGTTCCACCTATTCTCTCTGCAACATCTGCTGACCATCCAGGCCTCCCTGCTGTGTTCTTAAGGCAGTGCCAATTTTAATCCTTTCTATCACCATTATTCACTTGATTTAGTGGGGAGGGTAATCCCAGACAGTTTGGGTACTCTGTAAGGTGGAGATTTGTGGCCCAGATCAGCAAAAAGTTGCCGAGCACGTAAGTACACTACTTAATTTAAGGATGTATAGGATCCATTTGCTTTGCAACAGCCATTGAGACAAAATTTATATGAACACTGCTCCATGTTATAAAGTGAAGCAGCATGTTTTGCTCAGGATTATTTTCTGTTTCCAGTTTCTTTATCTTAACTCCAAAGATTTGACAATGTTTTTATCTTTTTCTGCTTCTTAACTTCCTCTCCTTCCTTCGCCTCGTTCTTTGTTTAATCTGATATAGCAATTGTATATTTTCCTCACTACATCTAGGTCATGCCAAAACAACTGGAGTTTTGATAACAAGACCTGGCTTTTCCCACATATTCCCCAGCCTAATGTGTGCACATTTGTCAACATCCATTTTTTCCTCCTTTTACATTTTTCAATAGGCCTTCCCTAGTGTGCAAAAATTCCAACTGGATTTTACCTTTTAAACTTTGACTTGCTGCTCTGCTCTATTTGCTTATTGCTATCTATTTACCTTTATGCACCTTCCCTTTTTACAGCATGAATATACCTTTTCTATTAATGTAATGTCCTCTAAACAAGGTCTAATAGGTAAGGCCTGGTTTAAATCATGGGCCCAGCTCATTAATATTGTGGCCTGATCATAGCAGGGACTTCCATTTTCATGCCCAGATCGTGCCCCCACTCCCCTCATGCCCCTTGATTGGCTGAGGGGGCAGGTTTAGGGCCAAGTTTAATTGCAGCAGCAGAGGTCTTGCTCCCAGGGTCTCTGATGGCTACTGAAAAGCCCATGGAGAAGGGGTTACAAAAGGAGCAGGGAAAGGAGACAGCTTGGGGATAGGTAGAGGAGAGGCTGTTTGCTCCTCCAGATGGGAAAACTGGGGCACAGGCGGGTTGGGGATGTCTAGGGGCTGCCTTGGCAGATGGCCCTGGCACTGTGTAGGGCAGGGGCTGTTTGCTCCTTCAAACATGTGTTCTCTCCCCACACCCACAAGCCCTAGCGCCACAGTTTTCCTGCCCAGAGGAGCAAATAGCTGCTCCCCTACCCAGTGCCAGGGCCATCTGCCAAGGCAGCTCCAGGTGACACCAACCCTCTGTGCCCCAGTTTTCCTACCCACAGGAGAAAACAGACCATCCCGTACCAATTCCCAAACTCTCTTCTCCCCTTTTGCAACCCCTTCTCTCCTCCCCTGGGCTTCTAGGTATTTGCTTCTGGATGGGGAATGCTTTCCCAAACCTGCAGCAGCCATCTTGTTGAAACAAAATGCCATGATATGGCCACTTGCTGGGGAACTCCCCAGCACATGGTCATGTCACGGCATTTTGTTGCAAATGACATTTTTCATGAAAATCACTTTTGTGATTTTCACGAAAAATGCAAAATTACGATTTAAGCCAGGCCCTACTAGTAGGTCCCTATGCAATACCATCAAGAAAATAAAGGGAAAATCAAAGGGAAATCCTAACAATGGAGACCACCGTCTAAAAGAAGGTGACCGTTACTTCACTGTTCATCCCTTCACTGCCACCTCCTTAGCATCTAGGCTTATGCTTCCCAAAGCTGACAGAAGCTCTAATGCACTTGTGTATGGATGACTGGTGCCTCCTGATACTGGGAGGCACCAGTGGCTGATTGCTGACAGGGGTGGGGGGGTCCCCCATGACCAATTGCCGCCAGCGGCAAACCCGGAAGTGCCATCAGCACTTCTTGCAGCACCCCCACAATCCAGAGGGGGCACCAGACATCACCCCCTACTCCCTGCCCAGTGAGAGCCAATTTCAGGGGGGCACATACCCCACCCCCTGTGTGTTCCCTGTGCATCACCTATGCACTTGTGTGGGGTTTTGACTGCCAGCTTGCATAAGAAGGCATGATAACAATCAACAAAATAGGTGACAAAACATTTTTCCAAGCCTTTGACTATTGCGCTTGAAGTAGTTCTCAGGTCTTTATTTAGTAAAAACTTTTACATTTTTCCATCTATCAAGACCACCATCCTCCCAATGAATGATTCCCCTCCTCCCTCACCACCATCCTCCCATGCTTTTAGCAATTCTTAGTTTCTCAGCTGACAGCTTTCCATTGCATTGCCCCCCTCCCCCCACTATGATCTGCTGTAAAATTTTCTCACTCCTTTGATGCCCACTCAGAAGTGGTCTCTGCTGCTGTAACACAGCTGGATGGTGAAGGTTCCCCAGGCTGTCTGCTGCTCTGGCTCTTGCAGTTCCAATACTCCCCAGGGATCTAGCTGTACCCGGACGGTCAACGTTAGGGCTTCTCTTCCATATCATAGTGTTGGGGGCTCTGGGACTCATGCCACCAAAGCAGCTTGTCAGAATGTCCAGCAATCAGTGGTGGAAGGCCTCTAAAGTCTACGGGGTCCCTGGGATTCCCAGTACCTTCAGCGGCTTTTGTCCCTCGCTCGTCCCCTGCTTTGAATAATTAGTGGTTTAAGAAATACAGCTTCTAAACCTTTCAGCACATACCCATGTCTCTTGTAAGGAATCCCTCTCTGAACAAGTCACTGTACTCTCTTTAAAAAACTTAGAATGCTACAAATGTACGTCTTTATTCCTCCACTCCCCCACCCCTCCACAGCAGCATGCTTGATTTGGTGCTTTTGCAGGATGCTGCAGCAGACATTGGTGCTGTATTCTTTGAACAGATTGTGCTGAGAGGCTGTTGCCACCCACCTTGCCCTTTAATAGAGATAACTTACTTTTTTCATAATTGTCCTTGTTGAAAAATCAAAATGGGTTTTAAATGTGGTCCCAAAGGATCACCCGGGCTGTTTTCCACAGTTTTGATTCAAGGGAGGGATTTTCAAAGGCATGTATGAGAATGAGGTACTGATGTCCCATTAGATTCCCATGGGAGTCAGAGACCCACCTGCCATATATCTGACAGTCAAGTTACCAGACAATGCATCAAGTTTTATTTTGTGCAAAGCTGATGCATGCAATGGAACTGGGCACTGTAGACCATCTTGTGATACATCTGGTATAGATGAAGGTCAAACTGACACAGCATAAGGGATCCTCCAGTTGGGTTGGAATGGTGGACTCTTTAGATTTTCTTATAGTTACTGCTGTATTTAGTTAAAAGCCAACCTAGCACATGCTGTAAAATTCTTATGGTCGGTTTTCTCCTTTCACGCTTGTATTTTTTAAAAAAGATTCTTTTTAATCTTGTTTTCCTCTACTGCTTCATGAAAAGGTCAAACCCTTTAATTTTAGTACAAGTAGGTGAATTTCTTTAAACCTATGAAGCACATGCCACATTCACAGTGTTTCTACATTTTGGAAAGCCGAAGAAACAGCACTTAGACTTGAGTAAAGCTGCTGAAAACAAGTTCTTGTGTATTTCTTTGAATATCATAGTATTATAGTACTTAGGATCAGAAGGAACCTAAACAGATCATCAGGTCTGACCCCTTTGCCCTGGGCAGGAATGGGTGCCAGGATCATATCACCCCAGCCAAATATCTGTCCAGCCTCCTCTTGAAGACCCCTAAGGCAGGAGAGAG
>NW_017729007.1:1041478-1041984 GCF_001723915.1 Gavialis gangeticus | reverse complement strand
CTCTCTAACAATTTCTGGCCATTATTCCTAGTAACCCTGGGTGGTGCCCAGGGGAACAAAGCTTCCCCTAATTTCCATTGGTCCCCCCCGCTGAGTTTGTAAACAGCCACCAGATCCCTCTCAGCCTTCTATTGTGGAGGCTGAATAGGTTCAGGCCCTTAAGCCTCTCTTCGTAGGGCCTGCCCTGCTGCCCTTGACCATGCAAATGGCCCTCCTCTGGACCCTCTCAATGCTAGCCACATTCCACTTGAAGTACAGCGCCCAGAACTGGATGCAGTACACCCAACTGTGGCCTGACCAATGCCGCATAGAGGGGAAGGATCACCTCCCTGAACCTGCTTGTGATGCATCCATAGATGCACGACAAGGTGTGGTTAGCCTTACTGACCGCTTTCTCGCATTGGCGGTTCATGTTCATCCTGAAGTCAATGACTCCAAGATCCCTTTCTGCCACCGTGTTGATAAGAAGGGTGTTTCCCAGCCTATAGGTGTGTTGCTGGTTCCTT
>NW_017729007.1:990435-1036478 GCF_001723915.1 Gavialis gangeticus | reverse complement strand
CATCTGCCCACCTCTGTCATTTGTCTAGATCCAGCTGGATTCTGTCTCTCCCC
Organism: Gavialis gangeticus; assembly: GCF_001723915.1. Classification (NCBI taxonomy): domain Eukaryota; kingdom Metazoa; phylum Chordata; order Crocodylia; family Gavialidae; genus Gavialis; species Gavialis gangeticus. Next base: position 1,036,425 of record NW_017729007.1, on the reverse strand, counting down.
TCCAGCGTGCCCACCTCGCCCCACAACTTGGTGTCATCAGTGAATTTGGACAGCGTGCATTCCACACCCACATCCAGATTGCTGATAAAGAGGTTGAACAGTACAGGCCCCAGGACCAAGCTCCGGGGGACTCCACTGCCCACCATCCCTCCACAATGAAAACAACCCGTCCACCACCACTCTCTGGGTTCGACCATCTAGCCAATTTCCCACCCACCTGACTGCGTAGCCATCAATGCCAGAGTCACCATTATGTTTTTTTAAGAGAATGTGGTGGGAAATCATGTCAAAGGCCTTCTTAAAGTCCAGGAAAACAATATCCACCCCGACACCCTCGTCCAGGGACTCTGTGACCTGATCATAAAATGAAACCAGGTTAGTCAGGCAGGACCTGCCCTCAATGAACCCATGTTGGTTGCCCCTGATCATTACCTCCCCTGCTGGGCCCTTGCAGATGTGCTCCTTGATAATTTTTTCAAGGTCTTCCGAAGGACCAAGGTAAGACTGACCGGCCTATAATTGCCTGGGTCCTCCTTTCTTCTCTTCTTGTAAATGGGGACCACACTGGCCCTTTTCCAATCCTCTGGTACCTGGCCAGTGCCCTATGAGCACTCACAGAGCCGTGCCAGGGGCCCCGCTATGACCCCCGCCAATATGGGAAGGAAGAGGAAATTATCTTGGAAAGAGAGGTTGGTTTGTGTAAATACCAACCATCTGCCAAATCTTGGCTGGAGCAGGATATTTGGAAAAGGCTTTACTGCATGAGAATGATCAATGATTACTTGCATTGGGCAGAGAATAAAAAAGTTTTTGGTTTATCTTCACAGGTAGGACCATTGTTATGAATTTGATCCCTGCATTACTAGTCTCTTCCTGACATGGGAAGACTTGGTACTTCTGAAGGAAAGGAAAGGACATCATAAAACTGATGCATTTGCCTGGGAGGGTAGTAAATGAAGGTATGGGACTGGCATACAGATAATATCAGCAGTAGGCCCACAGCCAGCCAAGCAAAAATGGGACAGGAAAGAAAAATCACACCCTAGGGAACTCTAAATTTTGGCAGGAGCAAGGAGGATGTATCGTACAGGATTATTTAAACATAAACTGCAGAAAAATTGAATTCAAGAGATGCAAGAGTGAATTTTGATATTAACCTGGAATTACTTACTAACGCACTCTTCCCAGGGCAAACCATGTTCTGATAAAGCACCAACACATCGATCCAAAACCAACAAAGGCAAGGAACATCCCCCCCCCCCTCATTTTCTGCACTAATACAATCCTGTATAAAAATGTATAAAATTATTTTTTAACAAAAGCCAACGTGCAAATTAATCTTCCCTAAAGGATCAAGAAAACATACTAGGCAGGCCCAAAGTCTGTTTTCCCTTCTCTACAGGGTTTCAACTAATGGAAAACTGATGATATTTAATTGCCTGTCAATAAACAATTATTTGTCCCATGTAGGGAAAATTTTTGGAGGCTGTTGCAGATTTGTTAAGGGGGGGAAAGAGAAAAGTTTATGCCAACAGTTTAATTCAAGCTTCTAACCAGAGTTAAAATCTCAATATTGTTCCCACTCTTCAGTTTTAACTCATGTTAACAATTTCCTGATAACACTCCACAGGGTCTTCCAACCCATCTTTGTACTAGATACTCAGTCCCTTGATACATTCAGATTACAGTCATAGTGCATGAATGTTTATGGTATATTTTAAGTTTCATTTTTGAAAAGCATGCTTGCTTCCATTATGTCTCTTACATTCCCGTAAACTACTCAGTTAGCTACTCCCAATGCCTTTTACTGGACTGTAACAGGGAAGAAGCTTCTAGGACCTATTTAGGATGCATGACTCTAATGAACTCAGAACTTTAAAACCAGCATGAGGGTGCATTGGGATTACTGACTAGTCACTGAAACTAGAGTCCCAGATTATGAGGGGCTGAATCCTCTCTGAAGCAGAAAGAATCAGATGAAAAAAGACCTCAGGAAAGCCTTGACTGAGAAAGCTAAAGTCTAAGTTTTTCCTCCACTGTTTCTATTTCAGTCACTAGTAAAGCCAGAAAAAAGAAAGCTATGTATAGCACACAAAGACTTTTCTGGGCAAGGTGGTAATTTCACCTGTTTACACAGAGAATATCAACAGCAAGAAAAGAACGTACTATCTAAGTTAATTAACACTTTCATGAAGGGGGTCCTATTTGTAGCAAAACCCCGTTTGTTTGTTTGTTTGTTTTTTGTTTGTTTGTTTTTTTTTACTTAAAAATACATTTCCTCCCTTTCTCTTCGATTCTTCCGGTCTCCTTCTTGTCAGTTCTTCTATTTTCCTCCCAATTAACTTGTCTACATTCCTCCCACTGCAAACCACATTCTAAATGCTTTTCCCCACATCTAATTTTCCCCTTCTCTGTGAAATTCCCTTCGTCCAAGGTCCCTCTTTCTGCTCTTCTCTATTGTTTTGACACTGGACTCGTTAATGGTGGAAAAATATTCCCTTCTCTTAACTGCTGACAGCTTGGCCCTGCCTGGCAAATCAACCTTAAATCTATGATTTAGCGCACAGAAACAGGGGAAGACAGAGTCTCTTTCTTTTTCTACACTGGGAATTTCAGGAACTGATTTTATTCCTATAACATTGGCCCATATTCTCTACATGAATATTTGACTGTATATTGTTTTATTTTTCAGTTTCCTCTTAGCTCCAAAAGATTAATGCTGTTGGGCAAGTTGCACATTGCATGTAGGATTATTATACCAACTTATTTAGTGGAGAAAATAGATATCTGCCAGAATTCAGAGCCTATGCTAGGTCACCACTTCCTACTGCTAATTAGGTTCAGTATATGATATCTGTTCCTTCCTATTCTGTGGGAGAGACAGAACTGCCAACATGTTTTGTGGGCAAAAACATGATGCTTGTGTCATTTAAAAATCTCCCTTTCTTTATAAACTTCCAAAATTAAACTTTCATAAATTACTTTAATTTAAAATAGTTCCATTCTGGATGTTTTTTCTTCTTGTAAATAAGAAATTGCCTTCGTAACTATGAAGAAAAATTGTGCAGGTGCAGAGGCATGGTGAGCCCATTGGGTGCCTGTGGCAGGGAGAGGTGTACAGGGGTATGTTGACCACTGTAAAACAGGGAGAGGGGAAGGGAGGGTAGCAGGGAATGTGGATGAGGGGAACGGAAGGCTTATCTTCCCTGGCTACTGCTGCTGTATCAGCTTCAGCTCCTCTCCAGCAACAGCCCCATGGTATCTCATTCACTCCTTCCCCTTCCTTCTCATGTGCACATATTGGATAAAGGGGTGTGCATGCTCTGGCAAAGGCTCTTGGGGAAGGCAGAGGGAATCCGGAAGGGAAGAGGGAGTGCCAATATGTTAATTCTGTTTGCCATCCTACCCCTTCCCCCCCACAGGTACACTGCTTGCTGTGGTGCTCTGCTGCCTGGCTCCTATGGCTGGGCAGGGGTAGTGCAGGGCACTGCCCCTTCTGTGGAAAGGCTCCTGGGTGAGGGAGATAGGCAATTTTTGTGCCCCCTCCTAACTGGGACCTAGGGCTGGTACCTGGCTAAACCCATCCTAGTTCCGCTACCACGCAAGTGTTTTATAGTATAGTAGCTCAAAACTGCAGGCCCCACCAAAAAAACCAAACAATCCCCGCCCCCCAAATATATATAATACAAATATGCACAATTCAGAACACAGCAAGCTTACAAAAGCAACAAATGTGAACGTGGCTATGTGGTTGAAGATGCAATCTTGAAGCTGTTATGGATTAGTTGTCTGGGAGGCACGGTTTTTATTTTTTAAAGAGATCCTTCAAATTTCCTTAAACTGTTGTCCATGGAATCATTTTCCATAAGGGTATGGACAAATATACATTTTAACTGTTTTAGAAAGGGCAGGATTGATACTGCTCAGAAGAATGCACTAGCTGTTATGACCCCAGCAGTTAAGTCTGTATGATCCTGTACCCATACAATAGTTAACTTGCCCTCATGTTGACCCCAAATGAAGTAGGGCTAAAGCGGGAGCAGTTCTGCTATACTTCTATTGCTTCAGAATCATGCTGATATACTGATATTCTTTGATGTTGATAATTAGTGCCCACCTATTCCCCCAGTGGTCTGCACTGTGCTGGCAGTACATGGGAAAACCACTGATAGTGAATCTTTTCTCCCACTGAGAGGAGGAACAGTCATCCTTCAAGGATGAAAGGAAAAGACAGCAGGTCCCCTGGAGTTGAAAGAAATCTTTTACTCCGACCACAAATAATAAAATAAGGGTGAACAGCTTGTATCATAGAGGTAAGGAGGTCTCAAAGGGTCAGAATATTCACCAGGTTGATTTTGATCAGTTTAACTTACCAAATGCACAGTAATACAGAGTTTAAAAAAAAGAGTCACTGTCTCAAAGCATTGGATCCTGCAAGGCACCCAACATCTTCAAACACATGCCAGCTCCAAACAGATGGCCTGAACAAAGTAATTTCTTCCCACCTTAAAAAAAAGTTACAGCTTCTTTAGCACTTCCATGCATCTCAATTCAAAGACTACCACATAAATTATTAGTAATCTGAAAGCTGATTAATCAAGAACTAGTTACATATTCTATGTTAGGATTTGTAGGGGCCTTTATAATAGGGATGAGACTTTTACCATGAAGACGTTATAAAATAAATCCAGATATGAAAGTATCACAAGGTTTACTCTTTAAAAAATGTACTCTTTTTTCTGAAGGAATGGTCATAGATTAACTATTTAAGCTGGGTTAGCTAAGGCAGGCTTTTATTTAAGGTCATAATTTGCCTTGCAAACCTTTAGTACTGGGCATGATGCATATGGAGGAAGGAACCCAACACATCACCCAGAATTTCCTTAGGGCACACAGTGAAAAAAACCCAGCATGAATGACATGAAATTTTTTGAGAAACTATCGGTGGAGACTCCCACAATTACAATCACTTTTCAGAGCACAACATTTTCAGAAAAAATGGAAACTGAGGTCATTTGTACACGTGGAGAGAGGGTGCTCCGATGTGTTGTAATTACAATGCATCAGAGCAGACTAGATTAATTGAGTCTGCTGAAGTGTGGTAATTACTGCACTCCAGCAGACTCCAGCATCACAGCTTTAGTGAAAGCACCATCACCATTTTTCAGTGCAGGGATGCTGATACACGTGCCGCTCTAGGCACTTTAATTAAACACTCTTGTAGCCACTCCAATTAAAACACGCCCTCCCCTCCTGCCTCCCAAACCCCATCTACAAATGCCCTGAGTTCCAAGCTCTTTTCAACGTTTGGCAACTTGTGACCATTATTTTCCTCACACCACTGCTTTTCAAGGTATTGTTAAGGACTACATCCAACAAAACAGAAGCATACTGTATTCCCATGCCCTGTTCTGTGTCTATCCTCTTTTCTTAGATGCAAACTTTCTAAGGAAGGGAATATGGCTTTCTATGTTCCTGCAATGCCTGGCAAAACATGGCGCCATTCTCTGTTGGCCCCTGTGTACCATCATAATAAGAGTCATATTTTTCAAAACAGCAATAAAATGGGACATGAAAGCCTGTTATTATGCAACAGAAACATTTCTGAGCTCCAATGGTCTTCATCCTCCCCTCTTCTCCCCAGCAATACTAACTCGGGTCAGCTTCTCACTCAGGCGAGGAACCTCAGCTGAAAATGTTTTAGAGTGGAGCTGCCATCCCAACAATCCACAGAATTTTTTTTTTCTTTTAAATAATACCTTTTTGTTAACATGCCATTATAACCCAATGTCCCTGCAGCTGGACAAGCTCTCTGGCTAGCAATCAACACTAACACCTGTCCAATGCTTCAACAATAGCAATAACTTGTTACGCTGCTCTCTCACTTCCTTCCCTACTTGATAATGTAAAAAGAAATCCCATTACTAAGCCCTCTACTTGAGATCTGAGGCACAACAAAAGTTAACTAGAGTCTGAAACGGGCTCTGAATCCCTACCTTACCGTGCCTGTGTTGCAGTGCTGCTCATTCCAGACAGTTAGCACAGACCTCAGACTTCTTCTGGACCCAGCAAATGGAGTACACGGAGAACCATTTACTTAAAAAACAAAAAAAACCCTACACACACTGTTCAGTTATGGCTTCCTGCGTCTTCCAACTACAGGAAATATCTCTATCACTATTATGTGCATCTAATCCACATTGGAGTAATTGTGCTGAAACAAAAAAAGAGAATCGAATGCATCAGCTCCTTTGATCGGGATTCTGGCCATCAGCATAAATTCCATTCACCAGATTATTTGCAAACTCTTGACTCTAATTTTCTTCCAGGCTGAGAGAGGGGTCTGTCACAGATTGATTTATGATTGAGACACAAGGGAGTGCACAACTTCCATGTCATACTAGATGTTTCACTTGATTCTACAGTCTTTGAGATCACTAACCAGACATCATAAGGGTGCACTTTGACCAACGTTTGGCAGAACTCACTCCTCTCTGTCAGAGCGCAAGCCACAGATTGATAGCTGTGCCATTATAGCACGTGAAGTATCTTCAGTACGCAGTTTGTGTTTCTGCTGACAAAGCAGTTTGCCATCAAGAGCTTGAGAAAACAACACAAACTGAAAGAGCTCATGCTCAAAATGATTCTGCATTTATAAACATATATTTGTCTGCTCTGATGCGCTAGAGATGTAGCATGTCAAAGCAGACTTGATTAATCAATTAATCAAGTTTGCTCCCTACGTGAGCAGATGTGGCCAGTGCTGCATCGCATGCATTTGTATGTACAGCAAAATTCACAGCAGCACTGAGAGAATGGTGGCGGTATGCTTTTGAACTAAAACACCTTTAATGTGTTTTAGTTCAAAAGTGCGCTGCTACCATTTTCTCAGTGCTGACACATTTCATCATTCATACAAATACACACACTGCAGTGCTGGGCGCTTTTAAAAGCACCTGGCACTGTGGCGCAAGCATGTGTACAAATGCCCATTAAGCCTAGGAGATGCCATTTATCCTAATGTTAGAGCTCATATTCTCAGCCTGTAGTCTCCAGTGTCAGGGCCATGTGCTAGTGCTACAAGATGCCATGAACTTGACCTGTGTTACAGACTTGGAATAGCTAGCTTTATGACTCAAGCCCATGACTAGAGGAAGGCAGTTAGCCATGTTAGTCTGAAGTCAGGCAGAAGGCAGGGCAAGGTGGCACCTTAAGGCACTTATACACATGCTCCAGGAGTAGGGGGGAGGCACTTTAATTGAAGTGCCCAGAGCATCATGTGTGTCAGTGTCCCCACAACAAAAAATGGTGGCGGGGGTGCTTTACCTAAAGCCCGTTCAATAAGCTTTATTTAAAGCAGCCGTGCTGCCATCCTTCAGCGTGGGGATGCTGATACACTTAATGCTGGAGTCTCCTAGAGTACAGTAATTACCACACTGCAGTGGACTCGATTAACTTGAGTCTGCTCCAATATGCTGTAATTACAGTATGCCAAAGCAGCCTCTCTGCATGCGTATGGGCACTCTTAGAGACTAAGTGGTTCAGAAAGGCATGAGCTTTCATAGGCAACAACCTACAACTTACTTTGTCAGATGCTATAAATGGACCATGTGTCTGATATCAGTGAATTCATGATGAGATCAGGGTAGACAGAGGCTTATAGTTCTATAGCCAGGGTTGGCAGTATATGGTCTGCAGGCCAGATCCAGCCCACAGAATCACTGGATTTAGCCCATGGACATGGAACTTCAGCAGCAGGGGTGTTTGGCTGTGGAAACCCTCCCTGTGCCACTGTAGGGATAAATGCCAGCTGCAGCTGGGTCCTAGCACCCACCTACTCATGATCCAAGGTAGGTAGTTTTGGCCCAGTCAGAAAGATTACTAACTGTGCTCTATAGTGCTTTTTTTCAGGCCAGTAATGCTTAAATCTCATTAATCTGAAATGAAGCAGAGTAAGTGCTCTGTCTTCTGCGCTGAACTGGCCACATCCTTAGATTTGGGAAAAAGTTATGCAGATAAATGATGGGAAGATGCTTATGAACCCTTCTGCATGCACGAAGTTCTGTTCCAGCACTGGACATCTGGATCACTGCAAACTTGGAGCACAAGATCAATGTAATTTGCAACACCTAATATGGTATTTCACTCTAATTTGCAGCAACTGCATAGTTTTATGATAACTTCTGAGATTAAGAGAGAATAAGATTTCAAAGATGTTTTCTACAAATGCACATACAACTTATACAAACCACACTGTAGGTGTTTAAAACAGGCACAAAAGCAGGGTGAAAAATGGGCACAAATGAGACAAAGGAGAGTGGGCACTCCTCAAAACTTGCTACATTTGCATTCAGTGCAAAACAAACATACAAACAAATATTTACTTACCTAAGCTAATTGGTAGGTTTATAAATGTTAATTAAAGCAGGGGTGTCAAACGTATGACATATGGGGATTCATATTGTGGAGCCGGTGTCAGTCCACTGGAATACAGACAGACAACTGGAAGTGTGGTCAAGGCCAGGGAGACTAGCCTGCCACAATCTAGGAACCTTGGTCCCAGACAGACATGGCAATCTACAGCAGGAGGGCAAGCAAAGATTGGTACAGCTCTGGTTGCTGTACCTGGCTGCTGGCCCAAAGGAGCCCTGCAGTATGTATTTGGGCCCAGGGCATGAGATGAGTTTGACACCCCAATGTAAAGTAATTGTCTACCTGTTATTTGGAACTGAATTGGGAACTACTTCGAATAAACAAAGTGCGACAACCTCATAGGAAACCACTGGCATAAAACATAGCACACAACATCATCACTTACATACTTAAAAGAATTTTATAGAAATGCAAAACAAAACAGACAAGACACCTGTGTGTGTTACTATCTTGCAATGGCATGGGCTGGAGATCCAGTATTCTAATACAATAAAGGGCTTGGTCTGCCTGTAACACTTTTGATCAAGTGCTTGGCTGGGTGGGCTCCGCTTCCTCAGGCAAGGAAATGGAGGTGGAGAGCCGTTAGAGTTTAATATTTACTTGCCCCTGGCAGCCTTTCAAAGCTGACAGTACCCAAGGGCAGTAGGACCCAGGGGAGTCCTCAGCAGACTCAGCAGCCCAGCCATTCCCTGCTTCCTGCCCCAGCCCTGCTCTGGCACCATGTGGCTCCAGGCTGCATCGCCAGACTAGGGAGCGTGGAGCCCTGCTGGTACATGTGTGTAGGGGCAGTGTGGGTGCATGTGGGCAGGGGCAGTGTGGGAGTATGCGCGTGCGCAGGCAGGGGTGAGTGTGGGTGTGTGGCTGTGTGTGCAGGTAGGGGCAGAGTGTGCGTGTGTGTGTGCAGGTCGGGGAGTGTGTGTGTGTGTAGGCAGGGGCAGAGTCTGTGGGGATGTGTGTTCATAGGGCAAGTCCCACATGCATACCCCACCATACACATGTACCCTCACCTGCCTTACACTGCCATACACACAGACCCCTGCACCCAAATCCCCTCACACTGCCCAGCCACCCTTCCCCACACCCCACATATCTACACACACCCACATGCTTCCTTATCCCACACACCCACAGCCCCCCACAAATTGATACCCACCCACACAATATACAAGAGTAAGACTTCATTTTAAGCTGTTGTGCAATCACCTCTGTGTACACTACACAAACACGTGTAAATCTGGACAAAAATATTTTTTGAAATAAAATTAATGAACGCTGTAGATGTTTCCTTTTTAGAATATAATTTGGTATTTTTCTGGTTCCAAAATGGTAAAACCCCTTGCTGAAAAGACTAGTTCCGGGGGCAAGGGCAGGGACTTTTGGTGGCAAAGGTCAGGGGTTAGGGGGCTGGACTTCATGTCACAAGATGGCAACCTGGGGGTGGGGCACCTGCCAAGGGATGGAGCTACCCTTGCGGTCCTCGACAGCTTGCCAAAACTCGGTAAACAGCCCTCCGCCCAAAATAATTGCCTGCCCCTGGTTTACATGGCTGGCCCTGAAGGGCGAGTGGGGCTGGCGCATGTAAACACTCCCTGAAACACTCCGACATTCATGATGGCAATTGGCTAGTCCATAACAGGCAGAAGCTTCCAAGTAGCTTGTTTTTACCTGCTTTAGCAGGTAAACTAACTACACAACAATAACAAATAATTTAAAAAGGAACAAAACACACAGAATTTTACATTCAGGTTTTCCACGTTGAGCAGGTGTACAAGCAGTGAGTTGTATTTCTAACAGCCAAGGGCTATTAATGATGTATTCCCTAGCTCTATTTTCTAAACAGAAAAAGGGTGATAATTTTATAGAAACTCCCTGAATATATTCTAAGTTTTTAAAATGTACATTAACAAGAGGAGAAATAGAGGACCTATATTTCTTCTAAAGAAAAAGAATAAGGTAAGTGCTTGCCCCTTCAGCAGCTGGAGGAAAACTGCTAGTGAGTCATAAAGGGTGCAATCCACCCTCCTGTACAGATCCTTCACAAGACCATGGTACCATTCAAGTTTGCACAAGAGCTGAAGTGGCACTTCTGTGCTGTGAGGGGCCTCATGTTAGCCTTCTAATCAAAGATCACTCACTCAGAGCTTCTTCAGCCTCCTATGCAACAATAACAACAAAAAAAGAAAGAACGTTCTGCATGCAGAACCAATGCTTGATCCCAGATGGTATTTATAAACCCCCCCCCCCAAAAAAAAACCCACTTGAAGTCCTATAAAACAAAAACCAAAACCCAACTGAGTTCTTCTAAGTGCAGAAAACTTGAAGTAATGAATACAGTTTAGACTGAGTAATCCAACAACATTTTCACTTTACAGTGCCTTGTGCTTTTGGAGTATTTTTTTACTGGATTCCACTGCAAAACCTGATTCAAAGCAGCATTATTCCAGTATTACAACATAGTAACAATTGTGTGACTCGAGGTAAAACTGGAGTAACACAGCAGTCTATCATGCCCTTAATTTCCACACACACACAAAACTGAAACACAAATAACGTGTCAAAAACAAAACAAGAAAATGGAGAATTTTTTTTATTTGTACTTAGCACATACAAGGAAGATCAAAAACAAATGTTAACGATAGCATTTGTAAACAAATATACTTTACAAAAAGTTATGTACTATCAAATTTGCTCTGAAAAAATACTCAGGGTTAGCCCTGTTTATACATTCTTAAAATCAAAGTTAAAAACTATTACAGTTTAAAATATTCCAAATAAAGATTTACTTCAGCCCAAACTCCAAAGGACCACAGTTGTAAGGTCAAATTAAAATGAAAAAGTAAATGAAGATGGCACCATGATTCTTAGATTACAAAACAAAAGCAATCAAAACACCAGTTACATCTATATGAGGGCCTAAAGTTTTCAAAATATACATTCAACTTCGCAGAAGTCTAACTTTTTTTATTACTATTTAGATTTAGCAGCCTCCCACCATGTAACTGATTGACTATAAGGTAGCTCTTGAATCACTCTCTCAGAGAAAAAAATTCACAAGATAGCTGTATGTATCTTTATGGTTTGCATTAATTACATTTTGAAAATCAGATGAAGACAACAGCACCCATTATTAAGGCCTTTTTTTTGTTTTTTTGGTTTTTTTTTACATTTCCGTATTTATAGCAGCAAATACTAGATTTAGGTATAGTATGCAACTTCTAATTGACAAATCAATAAATCAAGAGTAGAAATAAATGTATTCTACAAAGCTTAAAAGTATAGTGTTTTCCCCAATGCTTGTTTTTATAGTTAAACAAGCACCTATAATTTTATTTTGGAAAAAAGTACATCTTTGATTAAGTCAGCAGGCTCCCTTTGTCACTGGCCACACAAGTCATTTTAACTGCTAACATGACTTTTGATTTTATTTGCAAATATAAACCTCCTGTTTATGCATCACTTAAGAAACTAAGCTTCTCAAATCCTTATCCTTTTAATCTGGCTCATAAATAACAATATAATAAAAATAATTAGTGTGGTATGGTGGTTTATAGCACTATACCTGTTATTTCTTAATAATTAAATTTAAAGGGTAATGTAAAACTTGGAAATGTTTGATACATTTTATCATCATTTAAACGTTTCAGAACTTAGGTCAAACTAACCTCTGACTTGTTTTCATACTTGTGTTTTTTTTTAAATTTTAAAGAAAATACTGTATGATATCTTTTCAGGATTGTCTAGAAACACTAAACAAGATGACTCTACAGATTAAGACGCACACTTTTTACACCATATACTTTTCACATAATGTAGACAGACAATGCTTATGGGATGTAGTGATGATCTATGATGGTAGGTGAAATTATGATGATTCAGTTTCTCAAAGGGTTGTCATGAGCTTATCTTGGTACACCATACTTTGGTTTCCTCCTAAATTCTTCTGGTTCTGTTCCTGGATATATTGTAAATTGATGTCATCTCCACTTGTGGGTGGTTTCCAATATGGCCTGTCATCATGATAGGGGGGCCTGTACCATTTGCACAGTTATTGGTTAGTGAGAGGTGGAAGTTAACTTACAATAATGAGTGAAATACAGTAACATGAGTTTATAGATAGGGTCTAAATGTGCATACAGACTGATGAAGAGTGAATGGTACTGGAAGGAAGCGATGAGAGAACCATGGACTTGAGGCAGAGCCCATCAATGCAAATGTGAGTCTTTTCATTGATATCAGTGGGCTTTGGATCAGATCATGTGTGCACAGCAGTTTTAGAGTATCTTTTTATCAAATATTAAAATCAAAGACTCATCCATGAATGCTACTGAATCCACAGGGAGCGGGAGTTTAGCTACAGCAAGGCTGAATACGTTCCATCAGATAAAAAGAAATACAGAATCATAAAATAATTGACTCATGAAAATATTTATCAAAGGCTTAAAAATTAGGATAGATAATAATCAATTATCCTTCCATATACACAGCCATTCGCTCAACATAGATAGAATTAGTTGCACTTAATAGGTAAGATATAAAACACATCCACCTTGCTAAAACAAAACTTCTTCCAATGATTACATTTAAAATAAAAATTTGCCTACAAATTCACACTAAAATTGTAAAACTAGTAAACAAAAAATCCTTTTCCTAAATTTTCTTGCATACTTGTGCTTGCAACTACTACCACCATGCACTCCATCAAGTTTCCTGATGATACAAAATGCCAAATCACTAGCAAAATACTTCAAAGAGTGGTTTTTAAGCAACATGATAAAAAGTAAACTATGAAATTTTAAAGATTTTTTGCTTAAGGTATTTAAAAAGTTGAACTTATTTTTAGAAACATTCATTGCATGCTACAACTGATAACTGTTAATTTAAAAGTATAAAAGCCAAGTAGGATTGAAATTAAAAAAAATAAAAATAAAAGCAGTAGATTTTGCTTTGTGTTTAAGGGTAACCTCAGTAATGAATCTTGAAGTTGCATATGACAACTAAACTTGGTTACACTTTGTGACAAAATTCATTCCTACAATAATTTAAGTGAGAAATTGCAGACCAAATTACATTTGAAAACTGCAGTAATAAAGAGGGAGAAGTGTTCCTGCACCATTTTCCCCTTCCTTCAGTTTTGTTAAAAGAGTAGAGTATCCCATATTTTGCTTTCTTTTATATAGGCTACATACCAAGCCCAGTTCAGGGTGTTGCATGTACTTGAGGCTTGATACTGCTAGCATCTGAGCACTCTTACTCAAATTCACCAAAGCTTTTAACATATGCTTTATCTTCTGCCATGAACAGCCAAGTTAACGCCAAGGTTTCTTACACACTTCAAGTTAAAGATAGGGCTGTATTGCTTAGCACCTTCCAGAATTGCTGAGCTGAGAGACAGTATGTGAGATTGGGACCTTATGAATGTTTCTGGGTTTCTAGGTCTAGTTGTCAAAGCACCATTGTTTGTATTTCACTGTAGTTACTTTTAACAACCTTAGTCCTTGCTGAAAAAGAATGTTGTCTATGGGCATCCCAACACGTGGCTCTGCTTTTAGTAACAGTAGCTAGCCTAAGGGAAAATGCCATGGCTTTAAAAGTAAAAATAAAATAGAACTAATAAAGAGAAAATTAAAAAATGGTTTTAAAAAGCATTACTCTAGACAGACACGAGTCATGACATAGGTTTTTTTTTAACACTCAAGTTTAACTTACGTAACAGTCTGCTTCAACTCTTTCTCCCTACATATTTTAATTCTACTGGCTAAGTATTTTGAGCTAAAAATGCATAAATCTGGGCATCTCTTGAGATCCCAAACTTCATGCCTATTTTTCTGCTGCTTCAAATCTGCACTCAGACCAGACTGTTCTTTCTCCCAGGCCACTCTCACCTGCACAACTAAATCACACTATCACCAACCCTCTGCAGGAGTGACTTGTTTCATCCCAGTATGCTTAAATCAAGGAGAAAATGTCAAAAGAGCCATATTTTTCAGTCAAGTCAGTACACTGTTTGTCTGAAAATCCTACACACTCCCTAAAGTCCAGTGAAAATTAGTTGCGTTTACCTGGAAAAAAGCTCTAATTTTAGTATTGCATGTGTGCGCGTGTTAATGCACTCGCACAAAATATCATTAATTTCAATTCAGATTGAATTTGATACAGTCTTACTTTCATTCAATTACTACCCAATACCATTAAAATGCATCTGTATGATGCAAATTATATACTCACATTGCTATAAAGAACTATGCTTTAGGAGGTATTATTAATATATTTGGTATTTTTAAGGTATTATTACCAAATATACCAATGGTCAATAGGAGAGCACTGGAATTTTCCATTTGAGTTTTTGCAGGAGAAGAAAAAGTTACTGCACATCTCTTAATTTAACCCTATCCTAAAAAGCCATGCTTCACTAGCTGGTGAGATTAAATGCTAACTGAGGTAAAATTAATTTTACTGAAGCTAGTAAACATTTCTCAGTCAAATGTACCACCTATGGAAATTCACTGTTAAAAGGAAAACAAAATCCTAGAATTACATGTTAAACTATACCTTAAAAATAAACCCAAGCAAGCTATCGACTTCCTTGCAATAACTTTAGCAGACTTAAAATGCACAAAACAGAAACTAAATTAATGCATTTTAATAGTGTACCTACCATTCATGTTTTTTTCTACACTGCCTGACACTCTATCATAGCTCTAATATAGAGATAGGCAATCTTTGCAGCTACAGGGTGTAATGACCCAACCTGGGACTCAGCAGCGGGTGCTTAGGACCCTGCTGCTGCAGCCATCACTTGTCCCTCTAACAACACAGGGAAAGCACCTGAAGAAGGTGCCCCTTGCTGCTGACTGCCGCTGAAGCCCCAAATCCGTGGGCTGGATCCAAAGGTTATATGGACTGGATCTAACCTGTGGGCTGTAGGTTGCTAACCCCTGCTCTAATCAAATCAAGAAAAATACGAAGAAAGCAAAACATACAACTTACCTTATATTCACAGGCGTATGTGGATGCCAGTGTGGTTGGGCAGGATGTATATTAGGATGATACTGTGCCTGAAAGTAAAATATTAACCTTCATTATGCTATTGTGTCATGATTAAAATCTTACTGTACTTGATGAATTTTCTGTGGAAGAGGAAAAAAATTGGAAAAGTATACCTCTACATATAACAGCCCTCTACAATGGAGTCTGTCATAGACTGCTATCTTCAGTCTATGACAGAGGATCTGGGATCTGAAAGGGGATACTTATAAAGGTTTTACATCATGTCCCTTGTTCAAACATTGGCAAGCATGAAGCGTCTTAGGTGAAATGACTGTCAAACCCAGGACTGTCCCAGCTACTGGCACATTTGTGATTACAGCTGGGTAAAAAAGGACTGTGTCACAGATAAACTCAAAAATGCAGGGTTTATTTGGAGGTATATTGTGTGTCATACATAGATATTTCCCCAAATCAGAATTATTATTATGATGTTTATTCTCTCTATATAGCTTAACACTAGCTATGTTCAGTTTTATCATTTTTATGTTTATATGAACTGTGGGTTTCATTGGTATGAATGTATTTCTCTATTTTCATAATTTTCAATACATTGTTCAGGGAATCCCTATGTTTATGGGGAAATTTCCTGGTTCTCCAGTTAGGAAAAGATGGGATAATCTGATAAGATCGCAGAACTGTTGCCTGAGGAAAACATTTTGAAGGGTACTGCTGGGTACAGGTGCTAACTGAAGAATTGTTTCTAGCTAGAGAAACAGGATGAGTTTTTTTTTCTGCTACTTTCTTTTGCATGCTGTCTTCCAAATGTAATAGTTTGTTTTGTCTGATGTGTATTTTTCTGCAGTAAATCACAGCTATTTTATACACTTTACCAGTTGTTGGTGGTAAATGCAATTTTCAGAGCAATTGACAACTAGAGGTATTTCGAGATATATATATATATATGTCTGTCTGGGGGTGGGAGGAGGGGCAGGGGGGTGCTCAAAATAGCCTGGTTCGGGGGCGGAGTGGGGAGGATGGGGTTGGAAAAGTGCAGCCCTGGGACCAGGGTCAATGGCTGGGCTTTTCCAGCCCTGGGACTCTGCTTGGAACCTGTACAGAAGTTCAGTTAGATCAGTCTACCTGTACACTCAACCTAACCTTAGGGCACCTCTGAGGTAGAAATTAGATAGGGTCAGCCCTTTGTTGGCCAATCTAACCTTTCTGGAACTTTTGTACAGTTTTCACTTAGATCAACCTAACTAGGGATCTAACTGTAAGGTCTGCATGTAGGCGAAATAAGTTAGATTAGGTGGCCATTCTTAATGCGCTCTAACCTCCCCAAATGTCTCCATTTACCCTCAAAGTCAGTGGCACAGATGAGACCGTGACAGCAAAAATTAATTGCTGGGGAGTTTTATCATGAAAACAAGTATCTCATTTCTCAGACATGCATTGACTTTGAATTAGAAATATATTTTACTCCTTCAGAAATAAGGACTGTTAGCAGAGTATACAAAATAAGGGTCATAGCTTTCCTTCTGATCTGGTACCTGCGCATTGGATTAATAGGCAGAAATTAAGTGGGAGTAAGCACACTACATTCAACCAAGGGAGTATAGGTGAACATGGTGGACCCTCTCCAGCAAGTCCTGCTGCAAGGCATGTTGGGAGCAAAGCCACAGCACGCAATGCTGCAGAGATTCTGAGCAACACAAGGCAGTCTCAAGGGACTGCTTCAACTCAGATTCATCCTCCCCTTATGATGAAGATAACTGTCCTTGTAGCCCAGAGGACACCTGAGTCAGGAATGCGCAAAAGTAGTGACGTAGAGCCATTTGTCTCCACCCTCCCACTCCCTCTCACAATCAACACATATTACAAGTCAATAATTTTCTACAACAGCTGTTATTCTTACCTGGTAGTTATGGACTTCAGGATTATTTTTAGCACTGAAACAAGAAAAAGGACAAAAAGAGCTTTTGCATCACTGAGACTAAGAACAGCAACAAGGAAATTAATAGAGGATTTGGTATACAATGTGGATGATCAAGAGCAAGACCTTGACCCTGACCCTGGCTCCCTTAATGGGAAAAACCTGCCAATAAATAGAGTCCCACCAGGTCTATTTTTGGAAGGCAACAGGCATCTACTTTTATGGAACCACATGCAGAATTGAGGCCTAAGGCGTCAAGGGGTACCAGAGATGTGTTTCCACCATCATTTTAGGTCTTCTGCTAATAACAATTTCATTTCAGCCTTTTCTGCCCCTAAATGGGGAGGAGCACTAAGCTGTATACGCCCAAAATCCTACAGACAACCACATACGTATGCGACATTATAACCCTGAGCAAACACTGTTGACTTCAACGGGTCTGTTTACGTATGGAAAGCTGTGCAAGGATTATAATACAGGGTCAAAGTCTTAAAAGGACAGTTAATATTTTCAAACATTCCAGATTACTAAAATGGTTCCTAGAAGCTACATTGCTTTTCTAGATTAATGACCTCTCTATACAGGGTATAAATGCACAGTAAGTTGGATATGAAATGTCGTAAAGAGTGCTGGTATCAAATTCACCTGAAGCCCAGGGCTGGATGCAAACCATACAGGCTCCTCATGGTACAAATCCAACCCAGGGGACGGACTGACAGAAGCTGAAGCAGCCACTGTGGCAGCAGCTGTGGGATAAGGGGCTGCAGGCCAGGCAGCTGCTTTTTGCAGCAGAGGTGCACAGTGGCAGCGGACCAGGTAGCTGCAGTGTTGTATTTCTCTCACTTGCCCACCTACCGCTAATGGCCACATTTAGCAGGGCCCCAGAACCACAGATTCTGCAGTAGGCTCCATCCACCTCTGCCTGCATCCCCAAGTTCCCTGGCTTGCTGGACTGACTCTGCAAATCAAGGCTGGCCTACAAGGTTTATGTCTGATACTGCCCTCTTCCTCTTCCTGCCCCTCCTCAAAGCTGGCTCACTTAGTTACTTTGTGTTTAAGCATGCACTAGGTGTGGACACATGCTGAGCCAGACCATGTGGCAATCGCTTGTTTATTATGCATTAACTACCCTAAGTAAGCACATTTATCAAGTCTGTAAAAGCAGTTATGAAGACAAGCTCTCAGCAAGTTTGATTTTTTTTTTTTTTTTTTAACAGTAGTGAGATAGGTTTAAAAAGATTCTAATTGAAGAACAAAAAAGGCACAAGAAAAAGCAGCTCAAAAGGAAAAAATTATCAATAGTTATAAGAAACAGCAAACAGAGATTCCAACTATATGTGCTTTCTGAGCCATCACTACAATTTTCCTAATGTGATATATTAAGAACAAAAGCTCAGTTGCACAGTGCAGACTAAGCAATAGCAAGATTATTAGTGTGGTTCTGCATAACCCTTCTTTCAATCAATTGTGTACTGAAAATGAGCAGCTTACTCATTTTACCTGAAAAGACTTACTTGGTAAAAAACGCCCATAATTCAATTTTATGTAGTTCACTGCTGTATTTTTGAGAGGCATTACAAGATATGAATCCTATTTCACAAATTCAAACACACCTATCCTTTGTTCTGCAAAACTGTGTTTATACCACAATAGTCAAAGAACATGATTGGTGGAAAAAGAAAATACACTGTTTATTATAATGTACGAAGCAGATATGGATAGTGCTGGAAAAATCAACAAAATGGCAAGAAGCTCGGTAAGAAATAAGCTTAACTTTGTTCTTACTTCCAAATAAAAGGAAAAGCAGCTCAGTATGAAGGAAACCAGAACGCACAGAATGTTTCATACACAGCCCTTAGCGGGGACTGGTCAACACTGAACAAACTGGCAGGACTCCTGACATATGCACAATTCTTTGTAGCTAACCTCAATGCAGAAACAAGTTCTTAAAAATCATTGTCAAGCAACAGCTGTGAAAACGTACTTACCACAGTTGTGCAACTTTGCCTGGATTGCTTCCTTCAAAAAAGGAAAGAAAAAGGTAAACCTTTAAGCTTTTGAAAGAGAAAAAAATCCATTCCTACAGTACTTCTGGGTTTTTGGAGGTGCTGTGGCTTGTGTGGATCCTTATGGATGCATGACTGGTATTTTTGAAGAGCAGTATATGTCAGGGGTCTGCAGGGTTTTATGCCTTGGGTATGACCTCATATAGTCATACAAGTGAGAAGCAGTCTTGACTCTTATCCTCCATTCTTACATGATTTTAAACTCAATTTGGATCCCACAGCAGGAAGTATGAGGAGCTCATATCAAGCCAAAGTACGATTGGGGATATTGCTATTTTGAGCTTGCCTTGCCTATAAGTCAGGTGTTGCTTCACCTTGCTGCTTTAAAGATAAGAGTGTGCATCTCAATACAATGTTGATAGGCACTGTAGTGGAATAGTATAGATAGTCCTTCAGAGAGCAGAAATTTTGAAACGGGGAGCAGATATGGCCTATATCCCAGTGGACGAGTGATTATGGTCAAAAGGAAAGGCTAGTCAACTGAGCCAATAGCAGAAAGAAACTGTGGTTCACTGTGCAACTCTCAGCAATGAAATGGCTTGGACTTCGGAAAGGTCAAAAATGGGTGCTAAGGTAGGAGAGAAACTGCCTAACAGCTTGTTCCAATCAAGGTAATGGAGTCAAGCTTTGGGTACATCCAGGATACAAAGTTTCTTCTTCCTAGCAATGGAGTGCAGTTCTAGAGAAACTATAGGTATCAGGATAACTTAATTGGTTCAGGTGAAAATCCAAGCCCAGCTTAGATATGAAACTGGTACACAGATCCAGCACTATTTTATACCTGTAGAAAAATGCAATCAGAAGGTCTGGCCATGACTGTGTAGAGCTCACTGGCTATCCCTTGCCACCAGGGATGTTTTCTGGTATACGCATGCAATTTTACAAGTGGTTCAAAGGAAGCTTCCATGACCTTCAGAAGGATGTCACTCTAGTCCCACATGGGTGCTGGGTTTGTAATAGGAGGGAAAGCACGAAAAATGTCCTTATAGTTCTCAGTTTTTTTGTACGAGAAGATAAGAATATGCAATTCCAATACTGGAGTTAGGGGAACCTCAAAACATCAAATGATAGACTTGATGTTTCAGGAGCAGTGCATAGATTAGGACTACTGGTTTTGGTATCTCTGCTGTGTCCATCTCAGCCTGAGCAGACCTCCATGGAGTTATCCTGAAGGTAGAGTTTGAGCCTCAAGTCTCATGACTTACACATCCTAGCAGGAAATAACAGACACACTGTGCATCTGCTGGGTACATGGGACAGAGGAGGCATTTACTATTGTCTATCTTGTGTGAGAATTAGTCCATCATAGGGCCTGAAAGCTTACAAGTTTCAACTCCATGATTTAAAATAACTTTGTATGGAGAGGGAGCTCTTCTTTTTTTTTAAGCCACTGAGGTTCAGACTAGTCAGCATAAATCAACCTTGCTTGTTCATAATCAAGGTACCAGTGAGGGGACAACCCCTCACTTTACAACCTGGGCCAATTTAGATAAGGCATAGGTGAATGCTACTATACCAAAATTACTGAAGTCTACTATTGTCAGAAACAAAATAGCTTTGCGTACCAGTTAGTGTCTGGCAGGGCCAAGCAATTTAGCCAGGTTCTTACACACCAATTTATCCCAGACCTCCTGTTCTCTTTTCCAAAAAGACTACTGTAAATTCTTTTTTCCCCAGTGTGCTTTATTCAGTTGCACATTATTTGCAACCACAGCTGAGTTCTCAGGATGCTACAGGACCTTATAGCTTTAGGCAAAGACCAGAGAAAGGAAGAGACAAGAATACTGAAGGAAAACTGTAGAAGACAGACAAACAAAAAAATAAAAGCACTTAGCATTGTCTTTCCTCTTTTTTTTATTTTTCTAATGGTGATTTATTCTATTCTGCTAGTCATAAGGAGCTGTAATTTTGTTTGGTCACAAACAGTCACTTATATGAACAGAAACCCTGAAACATGCACTTGTTCTAATTAAACTGATTACATGACCATTCTGTTAACGTACTATTCAAAGGAGCTGAAAAAAATGTGCACCTTTAAATGCTGAATGCCTTCTTGATGGGTACCGCTTGCTGGGTCTTCTTTCAAATGTACTGGTTCTCCGTAACCTGGTCCCATGTGTTGCTTGATATTCTGTTCGACCACTAGGGAAAAAGCCATATAACTTAACTTCATTTCACCAGAACTCATCACTATTAAACATGGTTGGAGAAATCAAAATGGGCTTTACAAAGTGGGAAGGAACACCCCCCCCAAATAAATCAGTCAATTCCTAACTTGGTATGCAATGTTCCTTTAATTTTTGTCATGTGTATATTGATCCCTGGGTTTTTATTTCATTAAATACCTGAATCTGAAGCGTGATCCAAGCCGTATAAAGTCAGATCTATTAGATTTACTGTTTGCTGGTGCTCGTAGTCTGAAGAATGCATGGTGTTCCACTGCACACTTCCACAGATGTTTGCAAGTTTTGGCACTGTCTAACCGGAAAACAAACGTGTGCTCTTGTTCTCGACCCTAAATATAGATACAAAAAAAACAACCCCTTTGGAAGTAGGCATGCATGATATTAGTTATGGGTCTACCACAAAAGAAAAATGGCCCGATCCAACTAAGTGCTAAGCCCTTCAACTGTTAAAAACATCAACAGGAGTTAACTATACTCAGGACTTCATCAGATCAGGCCCAAAGTAAGGAAAGAAAATTACCTGCTCATCATCTTCTACAACCACAAGTGTTAGTTTGCT
This sequence comes from Gavialis gangeticus, assembly GCF_001723915.1. Taxonomy (NCBI): domain Eukaryota; kingdom Metazoa; phylum Chordata; order Crocodylia; family Gavialidae; genus Gavialis; species Gavialis gangeticus. Next base: position 1,014,261 of record NW_017729007.1, on the reverse strand, counting down.
CTTTTTGAAGTCCATTTTAGTGATTTTAGGCCTAATTATACAGGAAACAAATTAAGACATTTGAGAAGATTAAACAGACCTAACTCATAGAAACAACAAAATAGCATATGACAGACAAAATAGCAGAATATTAATTTCATAACATATTGGTAAATATATTTATACTTTCAGCAAATACTTTAAATTTCCTTGACACATGCATGCTTTTGACCTGGTCAAGTCACTTGAAGAAATTGTTAGTATTCAGAACCAGAAACTCCATTACCATATACATTCAAATCAAAACACAACACTCTATATTTCAAGAGGAAAAAGATTTCATAATTTAACACAAAGGAATATAAACCAAAATCAAATTACCAAAAGAATAAACCTATTTTGTTTGCTCCTTCAAAGATCAATATGCCTGTTGGCGTCAGTCCAAGAGCATATTCGCAACCATCTCTTCCCTACAAGTAAGCAAATGATAGAATAATCAATATGCAATTACTAGAACACATCTTAATATAGACAGCAATCCAAATCATAGGTTAGAAAACACCTTACAAAATCAGTATGTTTCTTGAATTTTAAGGAATAAAGACTCATTACTAGACGAATGAGTATCAATTTATAAACTTTACCATTGTCTGCAAAAAATAAGCTAAAGAGATGGAAGATCTTACCTTAACTACATGCATATCTACACCATACATTTCTAACCATTTTGCTTTGTTCAAGTAACATAATTCAGCCTGTGCTGGACTCTTTCCCCTATAAAAATGAAATGGAAATGTGTCTTAGTTTGGAATAAAATGCTTGCTGAAATACTATACAATTTCCCAAACTCCCCTACCTAGATATGATTGAGCTAAGCAGTTCCTGGTTCACACCTCAGTTTCACCCTCCTCCCCTCCAACAATTCAGCACGGTAGAGCTGGATATGGAATTCTAATTTGGAGCCCACATCAAGTGCCAATCCTTCAAAAGATTACAGATCTTTGATATCAGTGTGTGGGCACAAATCTGTATCTCTTCAGGTGCCATGCTTAGTAACAATGAAAAGGTAACAGGTTTCTTTCCTTGCATTTGAAAGGCCAGAGAATTCTCATTTGCTTTTCCATTGTACACTCAGCAAGAGCCTGATTTGCTGCCACTTTGGCTACCAACTTATCCACACAACCCTGCCCTATGCTAGTGCTGGCCATTTCTTTCAAGGGTTGCATAGTGTCTCTGGAACAGAGGTGGACAAAATATAGCCTACAGTCCAGATCTGGCCTGCCAACGGATTTTGTCTGGCCTACAGCAGGTCTCTTAGCTCTGCCTGACCCACACGTGAGGAACAGCACAGGCCATGGCACATGCGGCCGGTCCTGCCACCTTGGGGCATGCAGTGGGGCTGGGGCAAGGGCTGGACTTGTTTCCTGGCAGCCCCTGCAGTGGCAGCTCCTTCCAGCTGCCGTTGCCAGTCTCCACCACTGCCTGGGAACTGCCCATTGCAGAGGCATGCAAGGAGCATATTGTGGCTGTGCCCCAGCCCCCAACCCTGCACTGTCACCATCCAGTGATCCCAGCCCCACTCTGGCCCACCTGTTTTGCTCCCAGATGCCACTCCCTGCCTGGGTAAGTGCAAGACAGAGCCACCCAGGGAGTTTTGGTAAGCTGTTGCAGGTGGGGTGGGGGACAAGAAGTTGACCCGGCTCACAACAGCTCACCAAAACTCCTTAAGTGGCTCTCTGGTCCAACTAATTGCCTACTTTAGAACATACCAAAGGACACGTATACTGAGGCTCCTTGTCTCAAGAAGCAAGGGTCTGTGCAGCAGTATCTGACTTAAGAGGGAAAAAATCCTCTGTGCATCTATTAAATCTGTTGCTAGGTGACACTATTTTATAGGCAACATACCTGCACTCTTTCCATTTCTGGAAAATATCCAATTCCATTGTTTCCGTCTGATTTGGTGTAAACCTGAATTCAGACACAAGTTCTGGTGTGTGTTCTGGGTGCTCACACTCTCCAAGCTCAGCTGTGACAGAAAGCCAAGCATAAAGGTGTCAGAGAGTCACCATAAACGTTAGACATAGTCATCTTCTCCAAGATACCTCCGCATCCCTGCTTAGCATTGCACTCAAAAGGTTTTGGGATTATGCCTGAACTTTAGCAAACTCTAAACGTAAATCAACCTAGATGATCCTCTCTATCTGAGTGAAGCAGATATATGTAGAATTTTAAAAACTCATTAAAATGTGACTACTACTTCAATTTGAAATATTCTTAAGGAAATAATTTGTTACTAACATTTCAGGTTCCTACAGTTTTTTTATATTAAAATTTATACCATTTACCTCAATTTAAAAGACATCTAAAACCTAAGATGGAGAAGAGTATTCTCAATATATAAAAACTTCCTACAGAAATCTCTGGCAACTCTATTGCACTTTGGCTTTGAAATAATTCCATTTGAGACAGATCTAACGGATTGCTGGTAAACTGGCATCCATTTACAGGGCACTATGACAAACTAATGTAGTTTCACAATAACAAGAGAGGAATCAAGGAATCTACGTTCAACATTGAAAAAACCTGTGGGAAAACATCCTAATACACACGGCCTTCCACAGTTGACCAACTCATTTTAAGTAAGGCGAGCCTGAATTACGTAAGAGGGGCTATAGAAAGACTATGATTGCAGGGTCCACAACAGCACTAGAAATGGAGAGAAGGCAGAGCTGCAAGGTGGACCTCAGAAGCTCCAGCTCAGACAGCATGTAGCTGTCCACTTCTTTGGTGGTATTAAGTAGTAGAAATATATCATACCAGTTTTTCCCACAGCTATGATAGCTGCATATATCCACTTTTAGATGTGCTCTGTGGGGGGGCAGTCTGGGGCCGTGGTGTGTATATCTGGTCCTGCCAACCCTGGGCTTCCTAGCTGCTCCAGCAGGGGTACCCCCTTCCAGCTGTTGCCGCTACTGTCACTAACCTGCTGGATGCAGCTCCACTGCCTGGGCACCCCAGCCTGTATGCCCTGCACCCATCACCAGAGGCACTGGATGGAGTGAGCAAGTGGGGTCTCCATTGAGACCAGCTGCAACCCCTGAGGGCAGGGTGCGCTCAGTTGGGCACATGGGATGGGGCCACAGGTGAGAAAGGAACAGCATCTGGGAGCCGGACAAGTAGCCAGGGCTAGGGCCAGGATTGCAGGGTGGTGACCAGGGCCATGTGGGGAATGGATCGCGACTAGACCCTAGGCTCCAGCTCCGGGCCCAACCCCACACTGTCACCGCCTTATGATCCCAGACCCAGATGCCCATCCCACTCCCAGATGTCACTCCCTGCCCACCCGTGGACCTATCCCATGCACCTAGTTGAGCATACCCTGCTTGCAGGGGTCCCAGCCAGTCTCCATGAGACCCTGGACCACTTAAGGAGCTTTGGTGAGCTACTGGGGGGAAGGGGGAGTGTTTGCTGACCTGGCCTGCAACTGTTCATCGAAGTGGCTCTCCAGCCCAAATAATTGCCCAATCCTGAACTAGGTGAATTTATCTCCTGTAAATACAGGTGAGAGCAGCTGTGGGATCCAACATTTGGGATCCAAATGTTGTAGCTTTAGCACAGAAGGCAAGTAATTTGCCTCCTAATATTATGAACTTGATAAAGAGCACTAACAACAAGATTTATTTACTTATTTTTACGAGTTAGTAGCTAACCTGCTGATTTCAATTAACAGCTCAAAAAGTATTTCTGGTTAAGTGAAAACTGGGTGACCTTAAATATAACTTACCTGATTGTTAACTTATACTGATTGTATACTTATGCTAATTACTTTCTCATTAGCAAGAGACCCTTTACTACACTCTCATGGCTAGTTGGTAAAGAAATTGTTCTGTTACATTAATCTGTTATTTTTTTCACTTAACCTCATCAGCTGCATTTTCTTTGCATCATCTTTCCAAAGCAAATCATTTCATTGCTGATTTTGCAAGTCTGGAGAGAACCATCTATCTCTGGTTATGTAGTTATTTTACAAATTATCCTGAACTGCATGAAGTTCTTTTGGAGAAAACTATTGTTAGGATTTCTAATGAATGGAAAAATGGAAATCAAAAGTGGAAAAACCAACCAACCAAACAAAAAAACGCCATCACAATTTATAGGTACTATATGTTTGGATATGTGACCTCTAAAATATTGGTTACTATAGCTGACAGGAAGCATTTTATAATCTTTGCATACTGTACATTGATGGCCTGCTATATTCATTTTTCTTTGGTATAGTCAGCAATTAATTTTCTCCTTTTTCAAAACTGGAATGAAAGCATTAGTGCTTGTGATTTTCCATAAGTAAAAACAAATACCTAACCATTTAAAGAGGCTCTCCAACTTCTTGTCTGGAAGGTCCATTTTAGAAGGCTAATGAAGCAACAAGAACTGTCATTAAAAATGGGAATAAATCAATTCCTGTATCAATAGGTCAGCTTTGTGAAAAACTTGAACATTCATATTTTTAGATGAAATGGGATTGTCCACCTAAGATTTTCCTGTGAGTGGTTTTAACTGAACTCAAAATTTCACCATCAATCTCATCTGCACTTAACAAGTCATTTACCTACTGGTGAAGTGCATCCATAAATTCCTCCAAAGCACTGAGTGAGATGGCTCCAAAGCCTAATGAAGTCAATGGACAAATTTCATTTGACATCAATAGGCTTTGGACCATGTCTGATATAAGGCAAAGAATTGCTCGAGTCATGGCACATGCTTTCAAAGCAACAGAACTTAACTTCGGCTGTTTACATTACAGTTGTGATGCTAATATCTGAAAACTGAGGAAGTTTATTAGTCATAATGAGTCATCACAATAAAAAGAGTTGCCCTTTAAAACTGAGCTTATCAATGTGGATATATTAGTCACAAAATGTGTACAACGAATTGGTGCCCATCTTTTTTTAAAGGAGTTTATATAAATTAGATCCAACTGATCACATACCTTGAAGACACAGACCTGCTAGTTCCACAGCAGTTTCGTATGGACATTTCAGTCTTTAAAGAGAAGACATTAGCTATAACAATATATTTTTTCTTAATTTATGCTTTTTATGAGCCCTTTCTAAGATGAAAATAGAAAAGCTGTCTGATACAAGAAATGGACATATGAACCTTGAAGACTCAAATGCATTTTACTTAAATCCTTCAAATCACTGATAATTTATACAAAATTAAACCAGTATTTCTTTATTTGGTAATTTTTCATTAATACTGAATACATGATAAACTGCACTATAAATTAAGCTTACCCTATAAATAATGATAATGTTAAAGAAGAATAGGAAAATAATATAATTCCCTCAATATATCTTAGGAAACATTTCTAAGGAAGACTATTTTGCTTTATAAAACTTTTAAGGTGATGTATCATAGATGCCCTTTTATTAGCATGGGTGAAGCTATATACCACACCTACATATTTTTCCTAAGAATAATCTATACAAATAATGCTGAAACATTTGAGTGTCGTTTTCATGCCCTTGCATCTTCCATTCTAAAAAACCTGATAGGCTCACATTACATTATAAATCAGAGGTGCTCCACCTTTTGGCTCTGTGGTCCAGATGAGCGGGATGGGGCCAGTTCACGGTCCAGATCAGGTCCAATGCCACCTGGATTGGGCCTCATGCACCAGGTTCTCAGGCCTTGGCACCCCCTGCTGCCATGCATACCCAATGTTGTGCATGAGGACATGCTTCCAGGTTTGCAGGGCTCCCCACAGGTTCAGAAATTTGCCAGCAGGGGAGAAGCAGTTAAAGCTGCCACTGTTTCCCTACCACCAAATTTGTTCAGGCCCATGGCGAGGCAAGCGAGTTGGGAGACATGGCTCCATGGGCCAGATCTAGCCTGCAGGTTAGAGGTTGAGCACCCTGTTATAATCATACAGACCTAGTTATATAATTTAATTATTTCTATCTATTGAGTGCCCCTGGTCCTCTTGTTTAATCAATAATAAACCTGTTTCAGGTCAAGACCAAAAAGCAGCTAAACACAGTATTTATTGTATTTAGGTATTTATTAATTAAACATTTTTCTTCAGTCACACAACACCATGACAAGATTTATTTTTATGAAGACTGGGTGCAGCTACACATGCACTTGACTGTGCAGTAGACTAATCTGCTGTGGTGTAAAGCATCACAGCCTAAATGTGCGACGCTACTAGACTGCAGCAAACTGATTTTTGTCTGGGACAGTACTACCTTATTGCAGTGAAAATAACTGCACCTAAATGCACTCTTGTGCCCCAGCCGTCCTGTCCACTGCCTGATTCTACCTCCTGGAGCCTGCAGCTGACTCCCTCTTGCCAGCCTGGGGCTCCTCCACCCTGGCTCAAACTACAGCGGTCCCAGGCACAGGGTCTGCACATGCCACCAGACCGTAGCAGTTTAGCCAGTAGCTAAACTAGGCTGGAATTTATTATGGCACCTTAATGGCACGTGTAGATGCACCCACTGTGACTCTGTATAGGATGTTTTTTTCTCCAAATAAAATAAAGTATTAGATTTCTTTTGTGGAACATTATTCTCAGAAATAAAACTGGGAATATTCAGTTTCACCTGCATATGTATCTTTTTTTCAGACTGCTTGCTATATATATTTCAAAGTAAGAACTCTGAATGCTCTTCATTTTCTTAAGGATCTCATTTTGATGGATCATTTCTTAATAAATGTTAATATTGTATCTGAAACTGAAGTAAAATGATAGAACATGTATGTTTAGTAAGATTCAGATGAATATCATTTTATTCGTAGTTATGTAAATATATTCATCTTGCATACTTTAAAACAGCTTGTTATGAAATAATGCTCAGTTACAATTAAGTTTTCAATATATGAATAGTCATTAAGGATGATGGACTTATTAAGGTTATCGTATGGATAGTATACTATTGAATGTGTGGATTTTTTACATGATTAATATAACTATATTTTATCAATTAAGCCATGGTATACATATGAATATATTTCTGTATTCTAAGGGGAAAAAATATTGCCAAATATGTATTTAAACAAGATGAAAAAACCAACCCATACTTACTTCCCTGAAAGAATGTCTTGCCGAAGCTGTAATACGAACAGGTACCTAACAAATACAAACATGAAACATCAACTGTATGAATAGACATGTTTCCAGACAGTCCTCACCAAAAAAAACAACAACAAAAAAAACCCCACATTTACTCAAATATAAGATGAGGTCCCCTCCCCCAATCAAAGGGAAAAGGGCTCTTTGCCTTACGTTCGCATACAAGAAAACCTCATTAAAGACATTGTTTATCATTACATTACTGTCAAAAGCAGCATGTGCTCAGTAATGGAAACTAACTATGAAGGGGTTTTTATGGAAATTTTTGAGCAAAACTCAATCATTCAAACACCATATATGGTGCTACAACCAGCAAGTATCCTCTACCCGAGACTTTTCAGCCTGGGGGTTCGGATATTCCCAAATCCATTGGCAGGCATCCTACGTGCAGGCCCAAGCCCGGAGGTCTTGGGGCTCAGATACCCCTAAGTCTTACTTGCCCTTAGCCAATGGCCACAGGAGCAAGCTAGGGAGTGGTCCCCCATTTCCATAAAATAGGCATGTAGCCAAGATCCTCCCACTGAGAAGCTACATTACACTCTCGTAAGGTGTTCTATCTGCAGTGCGTTGGACAGATCTGCACCTACTACTACACAATGCCATTCTAAGATGATTTCAGCTGGGTAACAGACCAGTGAAGCAACTACACTTGATCTTATCCTACAGGAGGCAAAGAACCTGATTAAACGTACCATAAAAATAGGTTAGTACAAGCTGCACAGTGAGCGCAGCCATGCAGGCGCGCTCATGCCGCGTTGCCAGGCATGCCTATGTGGCTGTGCATGCCATGAAGCTTAGAGAGAACGCTGTGCCCAGTGTACTCAGTCCCCCTCAGTGCTGAGTCTTTTCAGGTCATAGTGAGCCACTACATTGAATATACTTCAACTCCCACAGCCAAGCTGTGCCTCTCTTTCCCATTTCCAGTTACTCCTGTTTTTCCATCAACCTTAAACGTCTGACAAAGTTCACCCACAATCCCTCTTTCAATCTGTCTCCACCTATAGCATAGGATTAGTGTGGCCCCATCCTCCATGAAGTGAAGCCAAATCAGGTTGCCCTGAACCTCATCTGCATATAAAGTTTTGGACCATCCTAGAACTCATGACAAGACCTCTCAGTTCCAGTCGTAAGTTGGGGGCTAAGTAGCACATGGATCATTTGTGGGGGTATCTGGAGTACATACACATACTCAGTAGTGCTGAGATATGGGATCACCAGGGCTTGAAACGCTGCTAATTCTGCTAGGATCCTGCTCAATGCACTATACAGCAAACCATATGCCTTTAGGCTTCGGACTAATATCATCCATAGTTTACTAGGTACAAAAATGCTGCTTAAAGGTGTTTACGGAGTACCTATGCTAAAACTTGCAGATACTTCAAAAAAGCTCAAATGCATCAATTCTATAAGAATTAAGTCTATGGGAACCCATAGTACAAAGTCGGTGTTTTCAAATGTGTCCTTCACTTCCATGTGCTCAGGGACAGTGAGGTCTGATAGTAAGGTGTGGGGAAAGAGTTGCAGGAGAAAGAAGATAGGAGGTCAAAGGTCAAGGTGGCCACCTGCCCCCACCCAGATTTATTTTCCTTGCTGTAACAGTGAGAAGAGAACAATTTCTAGGCAAACATCCAAAAATTAGATTCTATACTTGGGAATCTATAGGAATTTCATAATTTTTTATATATAGAATGCATGGAGCCTGAGAAACAAGGAGGAAGAACTGGGAGTCCTCACACAGTCATGGAACTATGTGACTGGAATAACAGAGACTTGACCAGATAGCTCGCATGACTGGAACACTGTCATGGATAGGTACAAAACGTTTAGGAAAGACAGGCAGGGGAGCAGAGGAGGAGGAGTTGCACTTTATGTAATAGAACTGTATGATTGCTCAGAGCTCCAGTATGAAACTGGAGATAGGCCTGTTGAAAGTTAGGTTAGGGTCAGAAGGGAGAGCAACAAGGGTGATGCCATTGTGGGTGTCTGCTATAAACCAGCAGACCAGGAGAAAGTGGAAGATGAGGCTTTCTTCAAACAGCTAGCACAAGTTTCCTGATCACAAGCCCTGGTTCCCATGAGGGACTTCAAACACCCTGATACCTGCTGGGAGAGCAATACAGCAATGTGTAGGCAATCTAGGAAGTTTTTGGGGAGTGCTGGGGACAACTTCCTGGTGCAAGTGCTGGAGTAGCCAACTAGGAGCCATTCTCTTCTTGACCTGCTGCTCACAAACAGGGAAGATTTAGTGGGGAATGTAATAGTGGATGGCAACTTAGGCAGAAGCAACCATGAGATAAATTGAGTTCAGGATCCTGAGGAAAGGAAGAAAAGAGAGCAGCAGAGTGAGGATCCTGGACATCAGAAAAGCTGACTTCAGCTCACTCAGGGAACCAATGGGCAGGATTCCCTGGGAGGCCAGTCTGATGGGGAGAGGAGTCCAGGAGAGTTGGCAGTACTTTTAAAGAAACCTTACTGAGAGCACAGGAACAAACCATCCCAGGAAAACTAGCAAGTATGGCAGAAGACCGCTTAGCAGGGAATGATTTAGTAAGCTAAAACACAAAAAGGGAGCTCACTAGAAGTGGAAACTTGGACAAACAACTAGGGAGGAGTATAAGAATATTGCATATACAGGGATGATATCAGGAAGGCCAAAGCACAACTGGAGTTGCAGTTTGCAAGGGAAACGAAGGACAACAAGAAGGGTTTCTGCAAGTATGTCAGCAACAAAAGAAGGATCAGGGAAAGTGGAGGCAACTTAGAGGATGCAGAAAAGGCTGAAGTACTCAATGCCTTTTTCACCTCAGTCTTCACAGGCAAGATCAGCTCCCAGACTACTGCACCTGGCAACACAGTTTGGGGACAATGTAGGCAGCCAACAGTAGGAAAGAACAGGTGAGGGACCATTTAGAAAAGGACATATCTGCAGTACTGTGTCCAGTTTTGGGGCCCCCACTACAGAAAGGATGTGGACAAACTGGAGAGGGTCCAACGGTGAGCAATGAAAATGGTTAAGGTCAGATATTAGGAAAAACTCCCCCAGGAGGAGGGCAGTAAAACACTGGAACAGGTTACCAGCATTCACTCTAAGCTGTGTGGCGTGAGCGGCCATGCAGGTGCTCCTGGCAGTGTGGCATGAGCACAGCTGTGCAGCTGTGCAGCATAAAAGGAACGCTGCAGGTTACCCAGAGAGGCTGTGGACTCTCCTTCCTTGGAGGTTAGACCCAGCTAGACAAAGCCTTGGCTGGGATGATCTAGTTGGGGATGGTCTTGCTTTGATCAGGGGGGTTGATTAGATGACCTCCTAAGGTCCCTTCCAACCCTCATTTTCTAGGACTCTAATTATTTGGGGGTGATCTTATATTTGAGTAAATATGGTAAAACACTTAATGATAAATTTCCAGAAACTGACTTCTTGACTGAGAATGGCCTTAGTGCATCCGCCACAGTGAGTACTGTAAACACGCAGAAAATGTTCAGTACACTGAACACTCAGTGGAATCAGCAGAAGTGGAAAGCCTTCCTCACCTTTCAGAAGCCAGTTCCAGAAAACTTCCTAGTTTAGCACAGCAATGAAATCATAGGCGTGTACTCAGAAGTGAGCATAAGTGCAGGCTAAATCAATGGGATTTAAGTGCTTTCCTGATCTGGGACCAAAACGATTGATGGAACACAAAATTCCAAAGCACAGAAACCCAAAGGTTCCTAGAGAAAGTGGACATTGACCATAGGGAATAGTTAGACAGTGGCAAAGAGTCAAACTGTAACGTTACTTATTCTTTAAAAAAACCAAGAGCTCTGAAAGAGAAAAACAAGGATTCCAGGGAGAGAGCTGATAAAGAGAGGCCTACCTATTGAATACATTGGGCACTTCCATGGTCACCCCTGCTGAAGTATCCAAGTCTCTCCCATTCTTTACTTAAAACTCGCCTCCCTAACTTACAGATGGGGATCGAAGACAGAGAGATGAAGTGACTTGTTCCAAGAGAACACAGGAAAGTCTTCAATGGAGCTGGTTCTTCTTCCATGCCCTGGGTTAGCACACTAACCTCAGGACCTGCCATTGCCCCTCTCAGGCTGCATATTAGATTTTTGTTTTCAGAGAAATAAAATACTGACATTTTTCTAGGGGTGAGAAGGAGGGCAGGAACAGGACAGGGATGGGAATGGAAATTGCAGTGTAGGACTTTCCACACAACCTCTCCTTCCCCTGCAACCACCTCAGAATACATGGCTCTTGCCATGACTTCTGGGTTAGGTAGTCCCAATCTGAAACAAGAGATGGGTGGCAAAGATCCCAGTTCCAGCCTCTCCTGCTAAAAAAGGAGCTGAGAGATGAAGCTGATGATCAGTTAAAGACCCATCAAGAAAATAAGGCCCTGGGATTCAAAGCAGGTGTGGAACAAATCTCTCTCTTTCCCACTTTTTCTGTTCATTTCTCCACAGGTACTTGAGAACATGTTGGAAATAGGACAGAAAGGATAAGTCACTCAGTTGCTAGCATATTCAGTTCGGACTCAAATTAATTTTTCACACCACATCAAGATGAGAGAGGTAGTGAGTTGACCTTTCAATATCGAGTAGACTAAGCCAGCTCAATACAGAAAGGGAAACAGGAACCAGAGGCACATAAGCAAGCTTTTTATGCCCTGTGCTATGGAACAACTCATGATGCATAAAATTAGGAGCCAGATTTTTCAAGGTTAGGCCTGCATTATACATGTCTGGTGTACAGAACACAGCTACTACCTAATTTGCTATTCAAACTAGTTCATCTGCATTTATAATTAAATCAAGGAAGATGTACATGCATTCTAATCCAGGGAATCTGTCCCTACTGCCTTGTCCATAAAAATCTAAATCAAGGATGTTAAAAATACAGCTCACAGGTCAGATCTGGCCCATGAAGCCCTACAATCTGGCGTGTGGGACTTGGACTGACCCAATGAGCCACAAAGCACGCACCATCCTAACCCCACACGCTGCATTCAGTGTGCAGAGCCAGTCTGGCTGCATGCAGTGCACAGGGCTGAACCTGGCACCATAGGTGCTGCATGTGGCACAGGGGGCAGTCCAGGGTCTGGATTTGTCCCACAGACTGTCCCAGAGTGCCAGAGACAGTGTGCAGGGCCAGTCCAGCATGGGTGCTGCACATGTCACAGGGGGCTGATTTGAGGCGTGCACTAAATATGGCGCCTTTTCCAGACCAGACTTGCATGCTGTCTCTGGGGCCACTCTGGATTGGGTCCACAACGAACCCCACACACAGGAGCCAGCATGCAGGGCCAGTCCAGCACAGACACCTCATGCAGCATATGCTCCCGGCCCGCTCCATGCATGAGCCCCGGACTAGGGCTGGAGTGCACTGCACACAGCATACAGGGCTGGTCCAGGGCATGTATTGCATGAAATGCCTCCTCCAGAGTGGCTCTGAGAACTGGCTCTGGTGCATGGGGTTGGTTTGTGGACTGATCCAGCACACAGACTGGCCCTATGCCCCTCACCTGCCCCATAGGGCTAGATAAGTTTGATACCCTTGGTCTAAATCTCATGAGCTCTGCTGATGTCTGGGGAAAACTCCAGGCAATGCAGCAATATCACTTTGATAGCATGAGGGATACCCCAGCTCTCCCCAGGTCAATGAAACACTGCAATTTCCTCTCTCTGTGAAGGCTGCTAATGCATGCATCTCAAGTTGCCATACCCCAACGTCAAGTGACAACAAAGGTTCAGTAAACACATGCTCTCTTGTCTTTCTAATGAAAACTAATGAGGTCCTTCAGATAGAAGTGCTCCCACCTTTCCTTGGTGCATTGTATTTCAGCTGTTTGCTTTTAATTGCAAATGGAAGGGGGGAGAAGAGGGAATTTCATCACTTTCCTATTAAGGTGTTAATTGTGACAGCCTCAAAAGGCATCTAAATCCATGAAAATGTACAATATAAATACTGAAATCTAATGATTTTTTTTCTTTTATAAGTGATGACAAAATGATTATTTGGACTTTCCTTTAGCTCATCTCACAGCTTCCATTCCATTCTCACTGAAGTATCACTGAATTTACACCTGCTCAGTTAGCTCATTCTACAAATTAAAGGGAAACATCCTCTAACCAGCAGAGGTCTGACAACAGGAACAAGAACTTTCACAAAGAGACTTCTATTCTTAAAATATTTTTTTTCCTTTGCCTAAACTTGCACGAGCAAAGATTGTGTTCAAATTGGTTCTGTCTCCCCCCTTCTTCTCCATTATGTCAACATAGTCATTTGCTAGTTAAGTGAATTTCTTTAATTATCCTTATGTTTGTAAAAGGAAAGAAATGGAAACACTATTTTGTAGTTAGAAACAGCAATTAAAAGCATCTTTAATATTTTTCTACCATTTTCTGTTTTTAGCAGTGATTGGCTTGCAAAAGCCATCAGATGTACTTTTATAGGAAATGTCTCACTAGATTTCATCGATGATGCATCTAGTCTGGCGTCCTATGCCTGAGAGTGACTAGCATCGTATGCTTCATAGGAATGTGTAAGAAATCTCTTAACAGACAATCATGTTAACCTGACCAAAGGGTAAATTTAACATCAAACTTACAGCCCCATGTAAGAAGGCTTACAACCTTTCTAGCATATTTTATATAAACACTTGTACCAACTATAAGTGAATTTTCTCGTTATTATGCCACATCTAATTTTTGTTTTTGACTCCTGTAATCTCTTGCACTAAATTATGTTAGTGGCAGTGAGTCCCACAGGTTAATTATGCTCTCTATAAAAGCATGTCCGTTTATCAGGTTATTGCTGTGGCAGTAAATTGAAAATGGGATATTGAAACCTTTGTGGTAGTTACATCAGTGGGCAATAAAAATTAGCTCTTTAATCTGTTTGTCTCACAGCAGTCAAAGAAATACTTAACCACTCTAGCACACAGGGGAAGAAATAGTAAACAGGTCTTCTAGAAGGGTCTGATAAACACTATTAAAATGATCAACTTAATCTTTACAATCTTTAAGCAACAGGATGGCACAGAAGCTTGTCTTGATTAGCAGTGCACTAATTAACAAGAAATAAATTAAAAGGGGGAAGGAAAAGAAAGGAAGGAAGCAAGATTGCCAGATTTTGAGAACTAGAGATAAAATAAAATATGAGAGACAGGCCTACTCTCCCATGTGAAATAAGCATGAAAAAAACCGGAAGGCCAAAGCATGAGAGAAGCTAAACTGGGCCAAAGAGCCTCTTCATTCATGATGCAAAATCTCATCCAAATCATGGAAGGCTCTCCAAGCAGAGATCATGGGTCTAAAGGCCACAAAACAGCCTGTGATATGTGGCATTTCCTCAAAAGGTCACACGTCAATCTGGGAAGTCTGTACATGATTAGTTGCCATCAAACAGCTTTCATCAGCTCCAGACGTGGGAGGTACAATGAAGGAGAGAAGAACAAGCAATTTACTATACAGCCACTCCTCCCAAAAGTGTGCTGCTTTTGGGTGTCTCAACATATTTTTCCTTTTTTGATGATCCACACCTGGGGTATCAAAACTGAAATCAACTAGTGGGCCATATTCTGTGTCAGCAGCCAGGGTGCTGGGAAGGTAGAAGGGAAGGAGAGGAGGGTGGTGGTCATTCAGCCTGCAGAGCTTCCTTCCACACCCTTCTGCCAGAGTAGCTGTATCAGTTAATACCCCTGCTGCTCATCACCCCCTTTTCATGTTGCTGACTGCCGCTGATTTTCATAGCCAAAGCTCAAAAACTCATGGACAGGTGGAAGGAAATACCACAAGTGCTCTTCTAGACAAAACAATATGAGAAGCCAAAGGAAAAAAATCTTTAGTAAAAGGTAAAAAAGGACATTACATCCCTTAGATGCTAAAAACAACCCACCAAGAAGTCTGAGCATGATACATATTCACACCAAGGCAGTGTACGTAACCCAAATATCTCCCCCCACAACTTAACCCCAAATATAACCCTACCGTGAGGCATTAGTTTATTTCCTACCTTGTAAACTCCTCATGAAGGTTGTTTGGTTCTGATGAATAGTATTTAATTCGAAAGTGCAAAGTGTAAGGAGGTCCAACTGTATATAGAGAGAGTTTAAAATAAAGTTTACACAGGTTGTGATCTCAAAACCTGTGCAGAGTAAAAAAATGAAAACAAGAAATCCTCATCCCACTAGCATAGGTCTGTATCTTAAACAAAAACATGCATGCAAGAAATTAAGGGCTTGTATACACTGTAGTGGAAATGTCCTCTGGGGAACATGCTATACCCATCCATGTTTGCTTGAACTCTCCAAACGCAGAAGTATCCTGATGAGGATGCTTGGGGACATCCCTCTACTGACACACTCAAACCCTCATTTTCTGGCGCATCTGCAGATAAGAATGGGTAGATCATATCTGGGCCTGTCCAGGGTGGGACACACTGTTGCAGAAGTGCAAACAAATGCCAAGATGTCCTCAAGTGGCACATAACTCTTTGCCATTCCAACCAGTATAGTAATTAAGCAGATTCATTTTTCAAGCAAATATTTCTCCAAAGGTTTCCCTTTTAAGGTACTGTGAAACGAAGCAATTTCAAATTGATGTGAAAGTGCAAAAAATCTCCCCTCACTGCTAAAAGAAACTTTTCTTTCTGTTTCTAAACATAAATGCCTAAATATTGTAACCCGGGTGGCGGTCCAATAGTTGCCACCCCTGCCCAAATATCAGGGATGGTGTGGTGAGAGTGGGGCAGGGCTTCCAGCCAGCACCAGTTTACTTTCCAGCTGGCCCCTGCTCCCCAGAAGGTCTAACACTTAACTGATTTAACTATTTACATTTTATTTACAAAACAAGAATAACAGGAAAGGTTATTTATAAATGAACTTAAATGGCATAAGCAGAATCACAAAACAAACCAGAATGCATTAGTCAAACCTTGACACAAGAACCACAGGTAGGGTAACTGGCAGCTTTCAGCCACTGCTGAGATGCTACAGCAAGGAAGCAGGGTGCTCGCTTCCGGCAGCTCCAACAGGCTTCCCAATAAGTGACAGACTGCAACAGTGTAGGCTCCTCTAGTCTGCAGCAATCAAGTTGTACCAAACCCCAACCTCACCAAAGAGGCTGAAGGGTGACCCTCCGTGGCAACCAAAAGGCAAGCAATAAGCAACAGAGCAGGCTCCTGCAGCAATTGGCATGATCCAAGCACAAAGCTCAGGGACTCCATCCGATGACAAGCAGCTGCAGAATAAGGTACATGACTGAGTCCCCTCTGAGGCAGACAGTGGCAGAGGGTCAGCAGCACAGGCAGCTCCCAGGGGTTGCTGCTCTAAACCCCTGCTCCAGATGACTGGCCAAGCACCCCACATGCCTCGCGGCTCGCGTATCCCGCTCAGAGTGCCAGCCTGCACCCCAAGTTCCTGAGGACCCTTGTCCTGGTGCTCTGCCGATCCTCAGGATCCCAATGCCTTGCCTGCTGCTGTCCCGCTTCCCCGGGGGAGGTAAGGGGTTTCCTCAACTCACCGGCTCAGCTCCCTGCTCCAGATAAGGATGCTGCCTGCACTCCTGGCCGCTGCTTCTTCTCTGCAGTGGAGTGGGAGGCTGACTGCCACCCCTAGCCTCCGGGACACCCGGCATGTCCAGCACACTGCGATGAGGCCTTGGGGCACCAGCTCTCTGCCCCAAGCCCTGGCCACTGCTCCCTCTCTACTGCAGGGCTGGAGGCAGGGCTGACTGCCGCTTCCTTCTCCCAGGGCCTTCGAGGCTCTTCAGAGGTGTCTCTCTGCTTCCTCTGCTGGGTCAGTTCACCCCAGCTCTTAGGCCTCCTGCGTCGTTCCCTGGAGTCACTGTCAGCAGCCCCCACCACCAGTTCAGCTGCTGCTTTTATCCCCTCCGGCAGTCCCTCCCTGGCTTGCAAACCAACCAACCAGGGCTCAGGGTGGCTGGTCCACAACTCCAGCCATCCTCTTTTCATGCGAATGAGGGGATTGAAAACCCCTTCTTTCAATCGGCTTCTCCTTTCCACAGGGCAGGGCTCCCCTGCTCCACCCTTGGGGTTGCTCCGAGTTCACGGGCACTGTTTCTAGCCCCGGGTAAGTATCTCAAGCCAGTCTGGTGAGCCCACATTGGCAGTCTGTTACAATATGTTTAGCCAATACATCTTTGCTGATTCATGCTATCGTGATGCGCAGGCAAAGATCATAAACAGACTGTACGTCATACAGGGCTCTAGAGGTGAGAACTATTACTAGTGAAATGCACCACACAACAGACAGAAAGCCAGTGCAGTTCATGAAGCATACTTGCAAGATTCATAGACTTTTCATAGATACTTGCATGGACTCATAGACTCTGGGCAAGTTTACGAGCAACCTAATCTGACACACAGCATTATAAACAATAGAATTTTACCCAGTCATGCCATAAGTGAAGGAAAAGTGTCTGTCTATTTAAACCGTACCTTCCAGAAAGACATCCAGTCTTGGCTTGAAGATACTGGGACACTGATAATTAGTATCTATCGAGGTTTTTACAACAACCACCACTGTGGTATGTGTGCACCTACTCACTGCTTGTTTTACTAAAGATATGTACAACTGAAAGGTGCACTAGTTGCAGCTTTTAAGCAGTCTGTCAGGGATACAGGAAAAAGTGCTTTTTAAGAGTCGCAAACTTGTGGATCAGTAGAGACATCTACATCCTCAACACACTGGTCATGTCTACATGAGACACTGACTGCACAGTAGCTAGTTACTACTGCGCAGTAGCATCACGTGGCACAGAGCTTCACGTGATGCTACTGTGCAGTCAGTATCGCCAACAAGCCATTTAAGGACCATATTGTGCGGTAACTGGTTACTGCACAGTCATTTAGTACTTGTATGAGCAAGAATGCAAGGAAAGGCTCTATCCCACAGAAAGAGAACTATTGCAACCCTTATCAAACGGCTTTGCTTCCCTTCCACTTCTCCCAGCACAGCTCACAGCCAGCTGGTTTTCACATAGTCCTTTATCTGGATCATGCACTGGGAAAGCAAGTAATCCTGCTAAAATGCTAAGAAATATTTTTTTGTTTCTTAAAGGTAGCTTTTCCTTCTCCTTGGAATATCAGAGAATCCACATCTGCTGATCACTTATCCAATTGCAGAAAAGCAGACTGAGATGTGATGAAAAGACAATGATAGAACCATAGAATCATACAAAATGAGGGTTGGAAGGGACCTCAGGAGAACACATAGTCCACGCCCCCCACCCTTCTCAAAGCAGGACCATCCCCAACTAGATCATCCCAGAGAAGGCTTTGTCTAGCTGGGTCTTAAAAACCTGCAAGGATGGAGCTTCCACCACCTCTCCGGGTAACCTGTTCCAGTGTTTCACTATCCACCTAGTGAGAAAAGTCTTCCTAATATCTAACCAAAACTGCCCTTGCTGCAACTTGAGACTCGCTCCTTGTTACATCATCTGCCAACACTGAGAACAGTCTAGCTCCATCCTCTTTTGTATCTCCTTCAGGTAGTTGAAAGCTGCGATTAAATCCCCCCTCAGTCTTCGCTTGTCTAGACTACGTAAGCCCAGTTCCGCAGCCCCTCCATACAAGTCATGTGCCCCAGCCCCCTCATCATTTTTGCTACCCTCTGCTGGACTCTTTAATCTGTCCACATACTTACTGTAGTGGGGGGGCCCAAAACTGAACAAAGTACTACAGATGTACCCTCACCAGTGCTGAATAGAGGGGAATTACCACTTCGCTTGACCTGCTGGCAACACACCTACCAGTGCAGCACAGTATGCTGTTAGCCTTCTTGGCAACAAGGGTATACTGTTGGCTCATATTCAGTTTACCGTCCACTGTAACCCCCAGGTCCTTTTCTGCAGAGCTGCTACCCAGCCAGTCAGCACCAGTCTGTACCAGTTCATGGGATTGTTCCTAAGTACAGGATTTTGCACTTATCCTTGTTGAACCTCATGAGATTCCTTTTGACCCAATCCTCCAATTTGTCTAGGCCGCTCTGAATTCTAGCCCTACCCCACAGCATATCTGCTATGCCTCCCAGCTTGGTGTCATCTGCAAACCTGCTGAGGGTGTACTCTTTGCCATCTTTCAGGTCACTGAAGATATTAAACAAAGCCAGCCCCAGGACCAACCCATGGGGCACTCCACTTGATACCAGCTGCCAACTAGACATCAAGCCATTGATTATTACCCTCTGAGCAGAATGGTCCAGCTGGTTTTCTATCCACCTTACAGTCCATTCATCCAGCCCATACTTCCTTAGCTTGCCTGTGAGACTTACAGGAGATGGTATCAAAAGCCTTGCTAAAATCAAGGTATACCATATTCACTGGTCTCCCTGAGTCAACAGAGCCAGTCATCTCATCATAGAAGGCAATCAGGTTGGTCAGGTATGACTTGCTCTTCTGATCAACCAAATCTAAGATTACTGGTTAAGTCTCCTAAATCAAACATGAACACTTGGCCTGTGTCCACTGCCAGCAGAAGTCAGCTTCCTAAGACTGCCACACTGTATTATATCCAGACCCATAGATATCCAGGATTTTGTAAAGTGGGGCGTGGGAGCAATGACTGGCACTGCAGGGACAGCTGCACCCCCACTGCCAGCCTCCCCCTTCCCTTCCAATTTGGGGCAAGCAAACCTCACCACAAAGAGCAGCAAATTAAGGACTACTTTTAGGTCTCCAAACCAGAAAAGAATCTTTGACCTCTGCCACCTCCATTCTACTCTGCGTTCAGTGCCAACGCCTCTCTCCTCTTCCGCTGCTACTGCTATCCCAGGCTGACCAAGAGGCAGACAGAGCTCCAGAGCCTCTCCTGCCACACTATAGCCAGACTGCAAGAAGAATTGGGCTCAGCCAAGGAAAACTACAATGGCGGCAGCAGCAGCAGGTAAGTTCTCCTTCCCTGAACCTGCATCCAGGCTGGCAGATCACACTGTGGGCAAAGTGGAGGATTCAGGGGGAAGACTTTAGGGACTTAAAAGAAGTTCTTGACTGCTGATCCTGGGGTGTGGTCAGAAAGGCGGGCATGACCATGTCATTGTACCTCCTCTGGATCCACCCTTGCTCAGGTCTAAAACCAAACTGTTAGGAAACCACAATCTGAAGGACTTCTTTGAACCCAGAGCTATTTCAGAACTTAATTTCTTGATCAAGGGTTTCAGGTTGGTTGTCTTAGAGGGGTGGAAGGATCAGCATGTTAAAAGGATTAACACTTTTTGTCAATGAAGTCCCCAGGATCTTCTCCCTGGCACCCACCAAATCGCAAGCAGCACCGGTCCAGTTTGCAGTTCACTTACATATCCAGGAACTAAATAAATGAAACCAGGAGAAAATGCCCCAGTGCAGATTCCAGGGAAGGCAGTAGATACTCCCTGTGCAAAAGCTGAAGGGGCTTCCTGTCATAACTTCTAATAATAGCTTTCAAACCTTAGGACCCACCACACATTGCCCATTTCTAAGCCATTGAATTTGGCGTTTTAAAAAGCAAAAGGAATGAGTACCCTCCTCACTATGCAGACTCCCTACATACAGCCAGGGAACTGGAGGGCTAATATGCTTTCTAAGCTGATCTTTGGTCCATTGACTCTATTAGAACAGCAACTGCTCTAATAGCAACCAAAGCTTGCATTCAGACGGCTTGCCATAAGCCTAGTCTTATGGCAGTGGAATTCCAAGCATCAGTTTCCTCCCCACAAAAAAAAGGAAGGGAATTTTTGGCAACCATGAAAGTCGATTTAAAAAAAATTAAATAAGAGAGCTTAACTTTATTCCACTCCTCCCTGCAATCCTTGCTTTCACACAAGAAGATTTAGTTGGCCAACCATTACATTGAAATCATTATCTGAGAAATATTCAGTCTATTAAAGGCAATATTTAAAGATTCACAATCATTTTCAAAAATATGTTAATTTACTTATTAAGGGAGAAATAAAATAAACGTACACTTGCATTACTTACTTTTTATTTGCTTCTTAATGGGCTTAGAATGGTCCAGCCAGTGCTAAAAAAAAAAAGAAAACAAGTGTTTAAAAGTTGTTCATTTTTAACATTTTATTGGTTTTGTATACTCTATAATTGCAGCATAAGTTCATTCAACAGAGCAGGGCTCTTCTCCAAGAATGAAATTTCTATATCTTCATACCCCTTTGCAAAACTTATGGGTTTGTTTTCATGAGAAAATATTTGTCTCAATTTATATAAAACTCAGGTGCCTGTGTTAGTGATAACTTGATTTTAAAAAATTTATATCCAGCTCTTGGAGCTGCCTCTTTCTGAGACAAAAACCAAAGTCAAATCTGTAAAGCACATATATCATTCTGCCAGGGAAAAACCTTCACTCCCTATACCCCAAGCACTGGGCCCAATGTTTAATCATAACCAGGGACCTACTCATATCGGGATTTCATGAAAATTATGAAATCGGGTAATCTCCAGGAAATCCACAGGGAAAAGAAAATTACTAAAAATAAAATGCTGACTCCACAGTGTGAGTTAGCAATCCTCCTGGCTATGCAACCCACCGGGGGGAAGGGAGAAATGGGGCTGCTGGCACAGAGGCGAGTAGGCAAGATGGCTGCTGCCCCCACCCCTCACTGCTGATTGGCTCAGAGGGCTGCCTGTCATGCCGCCCTGCCCCTCTCCACTAATCAGCAGCAAGGGGTGGGGACTTAGGACAGGCAGCCCTCTGAGCCAATCAGTGGCAGAGGCCAGAGCAACTGGAGCTTCTCAGCCAATCAGATGCGTGTCTGCACGTGTGTGGGGGGGAGGGGCTGCCATGATAAGCCTCAAAAATGGCAGTTGACCCCATGATCTGCTCGTGAAATTAGCCAGCTAGCTCCTCCAGTTGGGCAGACCCCTAATCATAATTCAAGTCCCTTTGAAGCTAACAGTTTTGCTGTTGCTTGGATCTCCATTTGAGTGTCTTTGGTGTGAATTCCTGTCTGCTCCTTGGTGGCGGTGTCTAAGGCTCACCCTACTGTATTACTCTATCTATAGTGTTATTCTTCAGCACAGAGGTGAAGGCTTTGTCTACACAGAAAGCTCCTGGCAGCTTAACAAAATTGCTTAGGCCAGTGCTTTTGTTCTGTAATTATTTGTAACATGTAAATAAGGGTGCTTTCACCCATATAGTTTATTTTGTCCAGGAACACAGCTCTACTGGCAAACACACACTTTTGCCAGTGTAAGAGAAGTCTACACTGGGAGGGCTTACCAGAGCAGTTATTTCAGCAAACCTTTTCTAGCACAGACTTGACCCAAGGCTTAAGTGTGTCAGTACAGTGTCCAAAGTGAGGATCTACTCCTGAATGAGGCATATAGCTGCTGCCACAGTATAAAAATTAAATGATAATGGTATATCCACTCATATTACAGATGATTATTTGGGCTACCTGAAGATAAGGTAAGAAAATCTAGTTTTTTTTTTAAATTTAAAAATCAGTAAATTAGTATGTTTGAAACATAGATACAGAAAGAAATCCACATTCTTTTTTCTTCTCCCCCTTCCCCCACAGCCTTTTTGGAGGGCCATTTCCTTTTTATATTCATCATACCAGAACCACAAACCTAATAGTATTCAGCTGGTCCTGCTTTCCTTCAGCTAAATGCACATGAAAAGGATCCATTAGATAGCAAAAATAGTTTTATTTATTAAGCTTGCCTTATCTTAAAGCAAAATTTATGAAACAGCTACCAATGTATGCAGTACATTAAAAAAATTCCCAACACAGGGCCCACAGAGTACACAAGTCACCTACACATAAGAATGAAATAGAAAATACTTCTGCATGTACTTTTACTTTTAATTTGCCCTGTGATGGACTTTTATTCCCTTGATCAGGTTGCCAAGTAGGTCAACCTTACAGAGCTGATAATTGCTGTCAGAGTGGAAATAAAATACTAAAATTTATACAAAACACATGCTTTGTAAATGTAAATGATTTATCTTGTGTCTATTTAATTCTCACACAGTGAATATGAAGAATTACAGGAAACCCTCTAGAGCCATACGATAACTTATTTCACTTTTCTGATAAGAAATAAAATTCTCAAGTTGTTCTCGATTGAAATTATGCAATTAGACCTCAATGAATTTCACCACATCTAATACATAAACCTTTTATTCTACTAAACACACTCATTAGCAAAACATCTCTCCAATATTAAGAGAAAGCTTTGTCGAGTTTCAGCTGAGTTAAAAGTGCCTTGATTGTTATATACCAATATTTACAGAGAAAAGAATAGAATTTAGTACTAAATGTGCCCTAACATGAAAAACTTTCTTCTTCAACATTATATTTTTACTGTTAAAAACAATAAAATTACCCTGAAAATGCTCTTTTCACTTGTTGCTTACGAGTGCTCTCAAACAGTACCACCACACAGCTTTCTGCACTGTAAATCATTAACAGTGTTTATAACAGTTTGAAAGGAGCATTGTGCTAAAATCCATGATGTAGCAAACTACCAATTGGTCTCCTCATAAATGTAAGTACCTTCCTTCAACACAAGCAATCGCTTAAAAAACGCATAAAGAATATAGTAACTAGCAACTCAGGCCACTAAATGAACGTGTAGTTGAGACAGGAAATGTACCTTATGAATCATTCATTTCTAGAGGTATGATGTACTCAGAGGCATAGGCTGCTCCAGAGGACAAAATACAGCAAACAACCACCACCATTTTTAATCACCTTTTTTTTTTTTTTTTT
>NW_017729007.1:987105-990317 GCF_001723915.1 Gavialis gangeticus | reverse complement strand
ATCCCCTTTTTTTTTTTTTTTTTAAACAAGCAAGTACTAATGCACTTTTTTTATTCCTCAACCATATTTGGCACAATTTTTCACCAGCTGGTCCAAAAAAAGGTGAATTCTGGCAATCTTACTAGACAAAGGTTCCTAGCCCAAGTCATGCTCAATGGTAGGTAGCACTTGTAGATTTGTGAACTGACATTAACCCAGATCTGGCTGCTTTGCATAGCTTCTGCAAAATCTGGGTTGAAGACTGCTACTGGCCTGGCATGGTCAGTGTTTTAAGTGTTTTATATTTTTAGGGTCTCTCTGAACCCTACATCTCACTAGCAGCCAGAATTGTCCAGGGGGCTTCAGTGCAGTGCAGAGCAATAGTGAATTATCTGGATGGATATGGTGCCCAGGAACACTGAAAGTACATCAGGAAAAGCTACCCTTGACACAGCCAAAAGAATACCTCAAGGAAAGAACGGTCACCCTTACCGTGAATGAAAAATGGCTTGGCGACAACGAACAGCAGATCTGGGATTTTGAAAAGCAGGGTGCAGTCAGGATCAGGCCTTTGGCTTCTAGCACTGGCAGGACTTTGCAGGCACTACTGGGTGCCCACCTGATGTGGGAATGACAATAAATATTCTAGCCCTTCCTACCTATGCTCCATTCCCAGAGATCCCCTGGACTCTGAAATCAAATTAACAGACTCCTCCCCACCACCAAAACAGAATTAAGAGCTCTTTTGTTGGGGAAACATTTTCCACACAAAAGTAAATCGTTTTTACATTGCTGTACCCTGAAGGCAAAGAACCTAGGTGTCAGGCAAAACAAACTTACTATGCTATGCAGCAGCACACTCTCAACCATGCTGTGCACTCTCTCCTGAACTGGAAGCAGCAAAGCTGTATTCATGCAGCGCTGCTAAGAGTCAATGGTCACAACTGCGGCAACCTCGATTTTAGTTTGCAAGGCAAGTGTGGTGCACAGAAACACAGCATGTGTGAAGGCAACACTACCTGCTGTAATAAGTTTGCAATACAGTCAAGTACCATGACTTCAGAATGGCTTTCCTTGATTTTCACCAAGCTAAAAATGTAATTAAAGAGTTTTTACTTAAAAAGACAGTGGGTTTGATTCGGTGTTGTGCTCCAGTTTTACAACTGTTATCTGTCATCATCAAATGAGAGTGCCTTCAATGGAGTTATACTTGCATAAAACAGATCAATACTTTTGAAAGCAAGGTCATTATAGAAATGAAATCATTCTTCCATCAGATCAATTCCACTCAGAAAATGGCAAGATTATGTTTTAGGCCACATTTCTGCAGTAGTAAACTAAGATTTCTCTCAGCTGATTTCTCACTTTTGTCCACTTGGCACAAGTTTTCTCAGACAAAGACAATTTTTATAAAATTCCAATTTCCCTCATTTCTTTGTCTTATCATCTTGGGAAAAAATGCAAAACTCTATGCAACTCCTTAACTGTAACAGCCAATACTTTCCAAAAGTAGGATGCTCATATGAGATTTTTTAAAAGTATATTTATGTCAAACTACAGTCAAACTGTAGCTAGTGAAACTCTCATCCGAAGATGACCACAACTGCCAAAAGAAAACTGAAGATGGCACAATAGCAGCAGCATGCCTCTTAAGCAACACAGGCTGATACAAATACACCACACACCTGTGCTTTGCAAACTCCACTGGCTCCCCATTCGCTTCATAACAGAATTCAAAGTCCTGGTCTTGACTTACAAAGCCCTCAAAGGTGACCTGCAAAGGAAAAAAATTGGGTTTGACCCTTTTTCATTTGCTTGCTTTGCTGCTTTATTATGCACAAAGAAGGCTTAAAAAATGGTTTGCCCATGCTTGTTTCTAACCTTAAAATCAGCAGCAATTGCAAGTCCAGTTTTGCTGGAAGACTTGTTGGAGGCTTCAGAGATACCATTTACAAGCTCCCTCAAGTCTTTAATTGACCAACGCAGCATGCTGAATCCCAAGTCAAACATATTTCTGCCCAAGGACTTGTTAAGTGTTCACATGACCAAAAGCCTAAAGAAGTTTAAAATCAACAGTCACTTTCCCTCTCAGTGAGGTTTTACTTGCATGGTATCTCTGGTAACACACTACCAGTTCTTCAGTAATCCACAGGATTTTTTCAAGGCAGACAAGACCTGAATTGGTAACATAAAAAACAAGCAACAAGGAAGGGAAAGAAAAAACAATGAACCAAAAGAAAAAACCCACTCAAAAACCAAAACAAACCCCAACATTTTAAAAACGTAAAACAAAACAAAAAATAACTCATTCAAAAATCCAAGACAAGACATTTTCATGCCTTCTTTACACATTATAAAGTTAAAAAATGACATAAGAGCACAAACCCTTTTCTTCGCTTCTGAAGGTCACCTTTAATAATTAGGTTACTGAACAGAATCCCTAACCACAATTTGGGACACATTGTTATATATGGATTTTATAAACACATAGGTAGAAATAGCCCACATTCCCTAGAGTTTAGGCATATTAGAATTTGGGTTCCTTACAAATCCACATTATTTTCTATGACCATCCCAACTCAGCTTTGGTCCCCACAGAGATTTGCAGGTGCAGAAAGAAGCAGGAGGGAACTTTCAGACACTCCACATCAAAAATTTAGGACTGCTCCCAAGACTTTCTTTCAGTCTAACCATGGCACACTATGTTTTGATAAAGCTTCACCCCCAAAACAGAAGCTATACACTGCCAAATATAAATACTTTAAAACTTCAAATATTTTTTGCCCCCCAGGCTGCATCTGGACCACAAGGCTCTTCACAGGCCAAATGCAGATCACCCCTGGCAGCAAGGTGAACAGTATTAGAGAGCTGCAGGGGTTAGGGAAGCCATTAATTGCCCCACTGCTGGTGAAACGTGTCTGTGCACTGGAATTCAGTGGTGGATGCCATCCTCTGCCCCTCCAGGAGGCACACAGGCCAAATAATACATCTTTTCAGGTGCATGTTTAATAATCCTGCTTTTGTACATATTCTGTATGTGAATACTTCAATTAACAAGATGTGGGGAGATGTGGGCACGCTAGAAGGGAGGAATAGGTTGCAATCGGACCTAGACAGGTTACAAGGGTGGGCGGATGAGAACAGGATGGGTTTCAACACTGACAAGTACAAGATGCTGCACCTGGGGAGGAAGAACCAGCAGCATACCTACAGGCTGGGGAACTCCCTTGTCA
>NW_017729007.1:974266-986687 GCF_001723915.1 Gavialis gangeticus | reverse complement strand
GGTGCAGGCTCCTACCCTGGGGGTTTTTAAGAGGAGGTTAGATGAACACCTTGCTGGGGTCGTTTGACCCCAGTACTTTTTCCTGCCATGGCAGGGGGTCGGACTTGAAGATATGCTCAGGTCCCTTCTGACCCTACCAACTATGAAACAAGTAATAACTGTCCACACTCAAATAACAGATTGATCATCCCATATTTAAAAGTATGTAATGCCTTTTATAGGGCTGATATTAGCAGCTAAGTTCTGGACTATATTGCAAATATTTCTACCAAAATCATGTACAAGTCTGGAAAAATAAGGGATGTGAACTTGATAATGTTGAGCATGAAATAGGCTGTTAGAATATCTATGTAGAAAGAATGTTTGAATTTAAAATTGAGACCTTTGATTTCATAGATTTCATAGACTTTAGAGCTGGAAGGGACCTTGGAAGATCACTAAGTCCAGCCCCTTGCCCCAGGGGCAGGAAGTCAGCTGGGGTCAAAGGATCCCAGTAAGATAAACATCCAAATGTCTCTTAACAGAGTCCAGAGTAGGTGCTTGTACCTCTGGAGGCAGTCTGTTCCAGACTTTGGGGGCTCAGACAGTAAAGAAGTTCCTTATGTCCAACCTGAAATGGTCTTGGAGGAGTTTGTGACCATTTGACCTTGTCATCCCTTGGGGTACTCTAGTGAACAGGCATGAGATCCTGATTTACCTATAGGCAGCCACCAGGTCCCCACTGAGCCTGCGCTTTTCCAGGCTGAAGAGTTCCATCGCTCTCAGCCTCTCATCATAAGGCCTGTTCTCCTGCCCTCTGATCATGCACATGGCTCTTCTCTGGACTCTCACAAGCTTACAACATCCTTTTTAAATTGTGGAGCCCAGAATTGGATACAGTACTCCAGCTGCAGCCTCACCAAGGTTGAGTACGGTGGGAGAATAACATCCTGGGATTTGCTTGAGAAGCATCTATGGATGCAAGCCAGAGTTTTATTCGCTTTACCAGCTGTGACATCCCATTGATGGCTCATATTCATCTTGCAGTCAATCGTCACCCCCAAGTCCCATTTGGCTGTGGTGCTAGCAAGCATAGCACTGCCAAGCCTATAAACATGCTGCAGGGTTTTTTCCCCAAGGTAGGGCACACCTTGCATTTTTTGGTGTTGAACACCATCAGGTTTTCGTCCGCCCATTTTCTGAGCCTGTCTAGGTTGGCCTGGATCACAGTCCTATCCTCAGGTGTGGATGCTTTACCCCAAAGTTTGGTATCATCAGCAAACTTGGCCAGTCCGCTTCTGATACCAATGTCTTAAAACAGTGTGAGAGCAACTTAATCAGTTATATCTAGTAAGGCCATGCCAGGGGAGTGACAGTAAGAAACTAAGGTCCCTAACGTATGCTACCTGTATTGTGCAGTTAACCAGTTAATTGCACAATACATTTAGACATGTTACATATACAAAGCAACTACTGCATAGTAAAAATGGCCAACATGCCACAAATCAGTTGCTTGAAAACTGCATAACATTTCTGTAGCTGCTTTCTATAAAACTAATATGAACATATGGTATGTCACACAGAGTGATAGTGTTTGGCTAGGTCCTCCAATATCCCAGAGCAGAATGCTGTCCACCAACCCATCCCATCCCTCTCCTTCCTGCAAGGGGGCTTCATGCTGAACTCTTGCCTTGGGGTACCTAAAAAAGAGATGTCATGATTCACTACCCCTCCTCCCCTTCCCCAACCAGCCGTGCTGCTTCTTTAAGGAGCCATTAGCACCTCTTTCTGTGAAAAGCAGAATGTAAACAGACACTCAATATTAGGTGCTTTACTTGCACATAACAGTAATCCGAGGGAGGGGGAAGGACTTTTCTTGGGAAGCTGCTGGTGGGGAATATTTGGTGGCAGGGGAGCAGTCAAAATTAGAAGCATGCGTGTGATACCCAAGCAATATGATAGCATCCTCAATGGCCATGTGCAGTTCTGGTTGACCGCCACTGAACTTAATTAGCAGGCAGTCATCAACAATATCGCCATGGTGTGCGTTTTGCCACAGCTAAAGTCTGAATTGTCACAAAGACTCAAAGGGTGGAGGATGGCCACACAGACTTTGGCCTTGGTTGGCAGTGGACCAACATTCACGTCACACCAAATGTCATCACCTGGTAGACACCAAGGAATCCTCAGTGATCCTCCTAGAGAACTAAATTCTGTGAACTTTTTGAGAACTGGTGTTATTGCCACCAACCACCCAGAGGTCGTGCAGTCCTATGGCTTTCATGCAACTGGGACTGTGCTCCAAATCTTACAACTTAACAATGAGGGTCTGTAGGCTGCCAAGTGAAAGGGAGCAGTGACCACATTAATTGCAGCTCCCCTACCACTAAATTTCCAGACCCATAGGAAGCCCTGCTGGCTGTATGATATAGCCATGCATACTAGTTCATGCCAGCATGTGGTAGGGTCAGTGCATGGGCTCACTCCAGCACACAGCTAGATATGACAAACAAATATGAGGCCTTGTTTGGTGTTGGGCCAGCGTGTATCAAATCACCCCCATGGACCATCCCTGTACTGGATCACGCTCAAATGCAAACTCTACACACAGGATCTGGCCTATGGGCCCTGTGGTCAAAAAGTTGAGCACCACCATTGCAGAACTATATGGGTAGGCATGTAAATATCATTAAAACAATTATCTGCTTAACCTCCTTTAATCATATCAGTTAAACGATTAACAAATAACAGCAACTCAGACACATGCTGCTGGGAGTTGTTCCTCAAGCCCTTTGACAGGGGATAGGAGCAGTGTCAAGCCCACCAGACAACATAGCCCATGTGAAGCCCCAAGCTGGGAAGTTGGGAGAACCTGCAAAGGAGCAGCTAACTGCTTAGCTGACAAGTCATTAAGCCACTTGCTGTTGTTCTCTTTAAACTCATAGGCTACAGCTACTAGTCCTCCCTCACCCCCACCCTGCTGCCTTCTGGTTCCTGCTAGGGCACTGTGAAGCTTCTCTTTATCTGCTTTCCTATCAGACTACACCCCACCCCTCACTAAACCAGTAAGCTAACCAGTTATTGTTGGGCTTACTGGTTAAATGGTTAATCATTTAACCTTTCACATCCCTAACTATGGGTCATGAGACTCATGGAAACTGAACCAGAAAAAAGGGGTCAGGCTTGCACCATAAGTGAATTCACAAACCCATAATGCTTGGGAACTGCTGCTATAGAAAGCCTGTCTACCATCAAATCTCTCCTAGGCTTACATCCAAGTTTGCAGATCATACACATTTATAGCTGAAAAAATAACGTATTTGGGGGTGGAGGGAAGGATTTTATTTTGGCAATAAATGGCCATCATCAGTTCCAGCTGGTTAGCACTCCAGAAATACAGGATTCTTTATACATGCATTAAGAGAGGCCAATGCATCCCTTCCCTATATGAGCATGCTGACATTAAGTTTTATTAGCGCTTGTGATGCAGAAACCACTGCTTTTGAATGTTGACTAATCTGTTTTAAGAAGACTGCATCAATACCATCCAAAGAGGCACCTGTGGGTTCACATTTGTTTAAGAGAGTAGTTTTTCCTTTACTATCATGATACTTAAGGACTGACTGAAGTCTGTTTTAACTCCTTCGGTTTCTTAACATCCTCGGTAAAATTGGCACGGCCTTAGACATTTGTGTACGGTGGCATAAGATAGCTGATACAGGCAGTTAAATTAGGTACTACTATTTCCCTATATAACTTATCACTCCAACGAATCTTTATCTCATTTGCTTGTCTGCTGGGTCAGACCGGCCAACTTATCTGTGAAGTTGCAGTGTTCACTTTTCTTAGTGGTACATTATTTTTGTTAAAAAGAATGTACATGGTTGTGTCCCTTTAGCTTAGAAGCTCCAGCTCATCCCAAACCAGATCAGAGCCTCTTATCATGATCTGCTACCGCCTTGCTCCAGATCAAAATGTCATTGGTATAAACCTGAGTACCCTATAAACCATTAAACATTTATTGTATTTTCCACTGAAACACCTTAGAACACAATCTAGCCTTGAAACATAATCCAAGTGGCAGCCTGAAGAAAACAGCATCTCCCATAAGAGATGGTGACTGTGCAAAGACACGCGCTCTGGTTTTCACCAGCTAGAATTCAAACACATTAAGTGTGGAGGGGTGATGGGGAAGAAAATCTGGCACCATTCATGACTACCCCTTGGAGGCAGTGAATTTTAACTATTAGTTTAATCCTTTTCGGTCCATATATGCAAAGAGTTTCCATCTTTTCCCACCTACAGTGACCAGCAAGCATATACACTCTGTTGGTTTTTGTTCTGATGCTCAGACCATCAAGTCAAGTTTTTAGCTGCTGCCCAAGGGGAACTTTCCTAGGTTCATGGATCATGGGATAGCTGAGCTCTAAGTTCTATTTTCCACTCCATTGAGAATGTCCCCATTTCCTTGAAAGATATATTTCAAAACATTTGAAGAGTTTGTCCTCTGAACCTCCCATGAACATAGCTACTTGTGAAACTAAGCTGAAAGACTATGCCACCAACTAAGCGTTTAAGACAGAGGAGACACTCAAACAAAAAAGCTTGTCCCACCTCAGGAGAACACAGGTTTGTTACTTTCTGCTAAGTGCCCTAACCACTAGGCTACTGAGAAAATGGCTCAGTCCTCGTTTTCCATTAAGCTGCACACATCTCACCTTCAGACAGTCAGCATGGATTCATCGATGGCAAGTCATGCCTGGTCAACATGATTGCCTTCTGTGATGAAATGACTGGCTCTTTGCATGTGGGGAGAGCAGTGGATGTGATATATTTTGATTTTAGCAAGGCTCTGATACAATCTCCCACAGCATTCTCACAAGCTAAGGAAGTTTGGGTTGGATGAATGGACTGTAAGGTGAACAGAAAACAGGTTGGATCACCAGGCTCAAAGGGACAAATAAATAGCCCAGTGTCTAGTTGGCAGCTGGTATCAAGTGGAGTGCCCTGAGGTTGGTCCTAGGGCCAGTTTTGTTCAGTATCTTCACCAACAACTTGCAAGATGGGATGGAGTGCACCCTCAACAAGTCTGCTGATGACACCAAGCTGGATGGAGTAGTAGATATGCTAGAGAGTAGGACTGGGATTCAGAGACACCTAGACAAATTGGAGAATTGGATCAAAAGCTATCTCCTGAAGTTCAATAAGGACAAGTGCAAAGTCCTGTACTTGGGATGGAACAATCCCAGGCTGGGGACCAACTTGGGGGCTACAGTGGAAAATAAGCTGAGTATAAGCCAAAACTATACCCCTGTTGCAAAGAGGGCTAACAGCATACTGGGCTGCCTTAGTAGGAGCACTGACACCAGATCAAATTAAGTGATTATTCCCCTCTATTTGACATTGGTGAGGCCACATCTGGAGTGCTGTATCCATATTGTGCCCCTCACCACTGAAAGGATGTGGACACATTGAAGAGAGTCCAGCAGAGGGCAACAAAAATGGTTAGGGGGTAGGGGCCCATGACTTCCAAGGAAACGCTAAAGTAACTGGGTTTATTTAGTCTAAAGAGAGAACCGAGGGGGGATTTAATAACAATTTTCAATTACCGGAAGGGTGGTTACAAAGAGGATGGATCTAGACTGTTCTCAGTGCTGGCAGATGACAGAAGAAGGAGCAGTTGTCTCAAGTTGCAACAAGGGAGGTTAGATATGAGGAAAAACTGTCTCATGAGGAGGATAGTAAAGCACTGGAATAGGCTACCCAGAGACATTGTAAGATCTCCATCCTTGGAGGTTTTTAAGCCCCAGGAAGACAAAGCCTTGGCTGAGATGACAGTTGGGAATGGTCCTGCTTTAAGCAGGGGGGGTTGATCTAGATGACCTCCTGAGGTCCTTTCCAGCCCTCATTTTCAATTATTCTATTTCCTACATATTTTTCCATCTAAGGAATTAATTGTCCAAGTGAGAGCTCTGGCATACTTCTAAGCATGTGTAGAAGGTAAAGTCTACTTGCCTCTGGGTGACTATGATAGTCTTGGTGAGGAAAGAATGCTAGAATGAGGATCTGTAAACGACAGGTCCTTCAGCACTGGAGGAATCTACATTAGTGACGGAGAAAGTCATTTCAATGGTGGTACTGAATTAGCACCAAATCCTGTGATAGGATAAGAGAGGATAGAAAATACAGGGTGCAATAGGGCAAGGACCTCAGTCAATACCATACAGAAATGTTCTTTCTGAAGACAGGATGGGAAGCTAGGTTAAAAGAAACTGGTTGTGGCAGTACTATTGCACAGAGTCAGAACAATGGTATCTGTACAATGTCTCAATCTTCCTCACCAGAGCTGGTAAGCTGCTCATGGTACTGGTTCCAGTTCAAGTATGCAATTTCCAGGTTCTCTATGAACTTTTGTGGGAACCTTGCAAAGCCACAAAATCTCAGAATCACATTAACACCACAATCAGTAAGTTCACATTTCTATGAGCTTATATAACTAAGACAGGGAGCAAAGAACCCTTAAAGGCAGTAAAAGCTTTACTGGGAATCAGTATGGGCAGGAAGAGAGTTAGTCACTTGGTAAAGATCCTAACCAGGGATCTGCCTCCCAGGAAGAGCAAAGAAGGGCCAGATGAGTGCAAATTTCTCCAGAAACAAGGACCACCAACCCAGTCAGAATAGCAAGGCAATGTTGGATAATCTTCGGTGCCAGGTGCAGGCTCTCAGTCTGAGCTCGTTCTTTTAAGTTGTTGCCTTCAATTCTGTCTGTCTGCCTGTCTGTCCCAACTCATGTCTCCCCCACCCCACCCCACCCCGAAGGGTCCTGGACTTAAATAAGTGGCAAATGGAACAACTCTTTAGGATACAAGACTCCTCTAGATAAAAGAAGCTGGCAATACACCCACCTAAGTTTGGGATAAACCCATCACAAGACAGGCAGTTTTGACATGGCTCACAAAAGAGTGATTCACATAAAAAAAAGCAAAAGTAGTGAGATAAATTGATAGCACCTTGAAAAAAAATACTGCAGTTGAGTGGGAGCAACTGGCCAACAGTTACCAACCCCTGCCTGAAGGCCAGGAGACCTTCCTTCTCTTTTCACTCCCAAACTAGAAAGCAATCCAAGGAAGGAAAAGGATCAGAAAACAAGAAACTTTAGAAGTAATTAAAAAAAAGGGTCTAGAAGCTAGGGACCACCTCTAAACATGCTGCTCTGATGTATACTGATTAGTACACTCCATCGGCCTCTGCATCATGTGTATCAGCATCCCCACACTTCAAAATGGGGGTGAGGGCATTTTAACTAAAGCTCATCAAATGAGTTTTAATTAAAGTGCCCCCGCCATCATTTTGAAGCCCAGGATGCTAAATACATGTGATGCTGTGGATGCTTTAGAGTGGCTCTTGGAGCCACACTAATTAAAGCACCCCCTTTCAACCCTGGAGCATGTGTAGAGAGATACCCTAGGTTTCATGGTATAAGTGACCCATAACGAGCTAAGTCAGCAAAGCACAAGACAAATCTACTTTAAGAACACATATGCAGTATAATTACTTGAAGAAGGGTGCCTGTACAAGAGCCTGGAGGCTGCTCCAATGCACTGTAATTACAACGGGTCAGAGCAGACTCAATTAATCAAGTCTACTGGAGAGTGGTAATTACCGCAATCCAGCCAGCTTCTGCATCTTGTTCATCAGCTCCCCGTGCTCATCGATGAGGTTTAGATAAAGAACCCCTACCCCCAACCTGAAGTGCAGGAACACTTCACTGATACACGAGCAGCTCTTGAAGCCACACTAATTAAAGCCCCCCTCTCGCCCCACCCCAGCACATGTAAAAAACCTCAAAGACTCCCTAACAAGGCTAAAAAATTCTAAATGCATTTCCATCCCCAATGGACTCTTGTCATCTGGAATATCTCTAATCTAAAAATAAGCTGTCTACAGGCAATACATTATGCAGAATGTTTGGAAGTGCTATGGAAAGCACTCATTCAGCCATAACTCACTCCAGCATGTTAGGTTTGCTTGTTGAAGAAATTCTTTAATAACAGAACTGTCAAAATATATTCAAGTCCTATTTCACTTTTTTCCTTTAGTTGCACTGACTGAAAATATAGTTTTTAAACATCAAAAATTAACAATCTAAATTCCCTGTTCTTGCAAATCACCTGCTGTATGACCCAACAACACAGAACTAGTTGTATACATCTTGGCCTTTAAGTAGAATTTATCACTAGGACATTATAATTAAGTACTAAACAAGGATTAACACACAAGTATCACTGTTCTAAAGCAGCAAGAAAGGTCCACTTCCAGGTTAAAAAAACATTATTCCATGGTCTGTGACATACAGTGATTCCACTGGTTTACAGTAGTGATTCTCAACCAGGCTCATGCTCCAGGTGTGAAGAGATAAGCAGATAAAGGCAGAGATGGGCTCTCCATGTGTGGCTGCTCCCCTCACTCCATTGCCTGGCCCTCCTGCAAGGAGGTAAGCACTGTAATAAATAAGTTTTTGAAATGAAGTGCCACTCAGTTCCCAAAAGCTATGGAAGAGTGCCTTGAGTTCAAAAAAAGGTTGAGAATCACTGGTTTAAGAGGACATAGGAATGTAGGCAAATTTCTTCTATGAAGCAGTAATTTAAAATATTTTAACTTAGAAGTTATTTTCATACTTTTCAAGATGGAGTATTTTAAACCTGAGCTTTTAAAAATCAACTTCAAAACCAATCACTGATCTCCAGACTTGGAACTAAAATTTAAAAAAAAGAGAAGCCAGTAACTCTTAACCTGTATACAGATCTCAGTTTGTTACTTAAGAAAGGATATAAATATTTTTCTAAAGTTGCAGTCAGCCAATAGAAGACAGACTTACAGCAAATTAATGGCTGGATCTAGTAAACATTGAAATTAAAGATAAAAAAGAACTCAATGGCATGAAAGCAAGCAGAACGATGACCCTAATCTCCCACTAAAATCACTGAGCTGTTAATTACAACTATTAAAAAGTTTGCTAATTTGAAGTTCAAGCACAGACAGTGCACACTTTAAATCTTTTAAGAGATTTTAATAACTCAACTACTCAGCAATTTAATCAATTCAATTTCCTTAAATTTTAACAGAAAATCTTATTTTACTTCCACAACATATCTGATAATTGGGAGGGTAACCTCATTTTCCAAATAAGTCATACATGTGATTGCCGACCCATGGTTGGGGGCTTGGCAGGCTTATAGTGGTGACCTGCACCCATCATGTCAGAGCACCATCAAAAGATAAATGTTGCTTTTCAGCAGGGAAAGCATTGTCATCTGATGTCTCAACCACATCCTGGTGGTAGTGTTGCTTCTTGGTCCAGGACTGCTTATTTATCAGAATTGCTCCTGCTTAGTTTGCAGCTAATCTTCCCTGAAGGTCATTCCTCTATCTGCCACCTGCTGCACAGCTCTGCTGCCACAGAATGCCAGCTTCACAGAGTTGGTTTTACCACCAAGAATGAACTCATAAATCAACTCAATTAGCTCCTTATTGGAATTAATCAATGCCTCAGGGCTGTCTTAAATTGGCAGGATGCCAATATGCCACTATCATCATGTATATGCCCTGATTCTGGATGTCACTGATAAAACCAAGGAGGAATTCTATGCCAACCTTGACCAAGTCCTTTCTGACATTCCAGAGGGAGATGGCTGGTTTTTTCTTGGTGATTTCAAAGCCAGAGTTGGAAGGAACTCAAACCCCTGGAACAGGAACAGCAGCAAGGAAAGAGGAGGAAAGGCCATCTCCAACAGAGGAGGAAAGGCCATCTCCAACTCTAACTCTTCCTCTTGACTAAATGCGTGGAACACTATAGGACTTACAATCGCAGAATCATATAAAATTAGGGTTGAAAGGGACCTCAGGAAGTCATCTAGTCCAACATCCTAATCAAAGCAGGACCAGCCCCAACTAGATCATTCCAGCCAAGGCTTCGATCAGCCAAGTCTTAAAAACCTCCAAGGATGGAGATTCCACAGGCTCTCTGGGTAATCTGTTCCAGTGTTTTACTACCCTCCTCCTGAGTGTTTTTCCTCATATCTAACTTAAGCTTCCCTTGCTGCAACTTGAGACCGTTGCTCCTTGTTCTGTCATCTGCCAGCACTGAGAACAGTCTAGCCCCACCCTCTTTCAAATCCCCCTTCAGGTAGCTGATGGCTGCTATTAAGTCCCTTCTCAGTCTGCTCTTATCTAGACTAAATAAGCCCAGTTCCCTGAGCTTCTCCTCAGAAATCAAGTGCCCCAGCCCCCTCACCATTTTTGCTGCCCTCTGCTGGACTGTCACCAATTTGTCCACATCCTTTCTGTAGTGGGGGGCCCAAAATTGAACACAGTACTCCAGATGTGGCCTCGCCAGTACTGAATAGAGGGGAATTATCACTTCCCTTGACCTGCTGGCAACATTCTTACCAATGCAGCCCAGTATGCCATTAGTCTTCTTTGCAACAATGGCACACTGTTGGCTCATATTGAGCTTCTTGTCCACTGTAACCCCCAGGTCCTTTTCTGCAGAGCTGCTGTCCAGCCAGCCTGTACTGGTACATGAGATTGTTTTAGCTGAAGTGCAGGACTTCACACTTGTCCTTGTTGAACCTCATGAGATTTTTTTTTGGCCTAATCCTCCAATTGGTGACATACCACCACCAACACCCTATTTTGCCAGAAAAATGGGTAAAAGACATGATGGCAACACGTGCAATCTAAGCATTGGCACCTGATTGACCACACCATTGTTCATGCCCAGGATTGCAAAGATGTCTGCATCACCCAAGCTATACTAGGAGCTGATGATTGCTGGACTGATCACCAACTCATCTGCTTGGTTATGTCACTCAAATTAACTCTCAAATGACAGCTGCAGCAGAAGTAAGGCCAACAGAAGATCAATACTGAAGGAATCGAGGACCCAAACAAGCAAGACATCTTCCACCACTGCCTCAACAAAAAACTGGCAAATTCCAATCAATAACAATGGGACAATGTCAGTAGTGTTTGGGGTGCCTTCAAGTCTACTGTTATCAGTGCCTGCAAAGAGACACTTAGATTTTCTACCACGAAGCAGCAAGACTGTTTTGATGACAATGACTGGGAGATCCAAGAGTTGACTGACTGGAAGTGCAAGGCCTTTTGTGCTTGGCAAAACAACAACTTCAAGCAAAAGAAAATGAATCTCTAATAAGTCAAGGCAGAGATCCAAAAAAAGGACCTGCAATATGAAGAATAGACGGTGGGAAGACAAGATGAAGGAGTTCAACAAATGTGTGTGGATTTTTCAATGCCACCAAAGCCACCTGTGGTCTGAGCACTCAGGGACCAACCCCCTTAAGATCTAAGAATGGAGGAGTTTTGATCAAGGAGAGGAGACAGGAGCCATCAATGCCCATTGGAAGGAACATTTTGAAGACCTTTCTCAATAGAGACTCTGTTGTTGATGAGAGTGTTCTTAACTCCATCCCACAAAACCCAGTCAGAGATGATCTTAGAATCCCTTCAACCCTTGATGAGCTGAGGAATGACATCAAGCAGATGAAGAACAGCAAGCCATCTGGCATGGACAGAATCCCCATGGACATCTTTAAGCAGGAGGAGGAGGAACTTGCATCACAGCTCCATGCCCTCATCTTAAGGATTCAGAATGAGGAGGAAATCCCAGGTGACCTCAGGGATGCCTGATTGTCACAACCTTCAAGAAAGGAGACAAGTCCAACTCTGGAAGTTACAGAGGAATCACCTTGCTGCCCACTGCAGGAAAGATGATTGTGAGAACCCTCCTGAACTGTCTCTTTCCACTTACTGAAGAGTTCCTCCCCGAATCTCAGTGTGGGTTTAGGGTATCAAGAGGCACAACTGGCATGATCTTCATAGCTCGCCAGCTGCAGGAAAAATTCCAGGAACAACATAAACCTCTCTACATGGCTTTCTTTGACCTCACAAAAGCCTTCAAAACTCATTCAATGGAGAAGCGCTGTGGAGGATCCTTCTGAAGTATGGCTGCCCACCGCAATTTGTCACCATTCTTTGCCTGCTCTATGATGGGCAGTGGTTCTCAGATCCATCACAGATTGCTTTGAAGGGAAGACAGGAGTTAAGCAAGGCTGAGTCATCGCTCCAACACTTTTCAATATTCCTTACTATGATGCTACATCTGATCACTTACAAATTTCCAGCCAGAGTGAACCTATCTACCCAATGGGTGGTAAACTATTTAATCTTAGCTACCTCCAAGACAAAACCAAGACCACCCTGACCCTCAACTGAGCTCCAATATACTGACGATGCTGTAGTCTGTGCTCACTCAGAAGCAGACCTTCAGATAATCATCTCTTGCAAAAGGCTGACATAAACCAAAAATCCAACATAGTCTTGTCACGGTACTCCGGAGCTGGCAAGCCAAGCTCACGGT
>NW_017729007.1:964437-974255 GCF_001723915.1 Gavialis gangeticus | reverse complement strand
TATTGGCAGCACCCAAATCTAATAATTTTCATTGACAAGTCTCAAATGTGCAGTTGTAGCCTTTGGACACCGGAGGAAATGGGTGTTCGAAGACCGTGACATTGGATCTGAAACCAAACTTATGGCTTATCAAGCAGGTGTGATCCCCACCTCACTGATCAAAGCCAAGACATGGACAATGTTGTTGGAGAAGTACCATTAGTGATGCCTGTGGATGATCCTTCAAATTCAGTGGAAAGCCAGTCACATCAATATTAGCATCCTCTCACAAGCAAACACCACGAGCATCGAGGTGGTGACCATCCAACACATCCTCTGGATGTTCAACTCCAGACTTCCAAAGCATGTCCTATTCTCCCAGCTCAGTCAAGGCATATGCTTAAGAGGAAGGCATAGAAAGCACTTCAAAGATGTCCTTAAAGCTAACTTGAAAAAATACAACATCAACATAAACTCATGGGACACTATTGCCCAGGACTGCCCCAAATGGAGGAAGTATCTGCTGCAAGGATCTCAGTACTTTGAAACTTTACAACAGTAGGAGACCAAAAAGTGGGATGGCAGAAACAGCATGACATGGAGAAAATCAAGAATCTGGAGCCATCCACCCCACATGGAAACACGTGTCTGAGTTGCAACAGAGTCTGTCAATCCCAGATCAGCTTCATCTGCCATTTTTGGACCCACAGATAAGACAATCATGGAAGACAATCATCCTCAACTGTGAGGGATTCCTAAAGACAAGTGGTTGAAACATGCTTTTTATAGTTGCAACAAAGTTGCAATAAACAGACTACTGCCTCTACATCTTTTAGAGGTACTCCAGGGAGGCCCTCAGAACCCCAGGTAAGGCTGCTGGGACCAGCACGGGTGCTGACTCCTCCCTTCTTCTACTTAGGGTAACCATATTTCCAGTTCCAAAAAAGAGGACACCTGTCAGGAGGGAACACCTCACTCCCAACCTACACCCCCCAGACACTGCTAGTCCCCCTCACTCCCAACCCACAACCCCTTACTTTTGCCAGCTGCCCCCATCCCACCCAGGCCAGAGCACAGTGGCTGCAGCAGCTCTGGCTCGTGCAAGCAGTGGTAGAGCGAGTCCAATCCCAGCATGGGCTGGAAGAAAGAGGGGAGGCCTGTGGCACTCTCCCCCCTGGGCTGGGGCTCCAGCGATGCACAAGAAAGTCTGACCACAGCTGCCAACCTGGGCAGCATATCCCAGATGTGCAGCTCCCCACTGCCCCAAAGGGCCCCCCTGCCCCCTCCCCCTGTTGGGAGGGGCAGTCACCTCCCTCCCTGATTCCTGTGTCCTACCACACACACACCCACACCCCCAGCCCGGAGGCCCCGGACAGTCCTCAAGCCCCGTTCCCTAAAGACTTACCTGAGTGCAGCTGCTGGGGCGGCTCCCACTACCTTGCCTAGCTGTATACTGGCCGTGGGCATCTACATATGCATCTGTTTGTGCACGAGCGTGCACAGATGCAGTTGGTGCCCCCTGCTTGTATTTACCGCAAGCAACACTGAATGTTTCATTTTTCCACAGGAAACAGAAGACTCAGATCCCCAACACACTCACTACTAGGTAAGCCGGGAAATTAAGTTTTTTTACCTACCAGCATCCATGCTGAAAAAGGACTAGTGGAGAAAATCCCAGACATTTGTTCACATTTAAAAAAACGCCCAAATGGAGGTCAGAAGACCCAAAAAGAGGACATGTTCAGGAAAACCTGGATGTATAGTAACCCTACCTCTACACCACCCGGGTCCATTTGCTGTGCATTGGACCACACGTGCACAGGCATGCCCTAGCTCAAAAAGCAGTAGCACAAATATGTGCTGCTGCTATTTGTTCCACAGAAAACATATGCTCCTGCACGCTAATCAGTACACACCCAGAGATTTCAAATGGGAATACATACAGTTAAAAACATTCTGATCTGCTGTAATCATTTTTAGTTCTCTGCAACAGAACAACTGTTCTATTATATTCCTGTAGTCAAAAAAAAGAATGAAAATTAAGAGCTGGCATTTTCCAACGGGTGCCTTGAATCTAACAAGTGGTGTCTTGATTCCACAAAGGTTGAGAACCACTCTTCTAGATATATCCAGATAGCCACATTGAGGGAACGTGTGCAACAGATCATCTTTCTCCTCTCCTTCCCCTCTGCAATTACTCCACACCTCAAAAAGCAAAGGAAAAGCACACTCAATTTGTCCTCCTTAATGCCATCCTCACTGGACTTTGTTGTGCAACTGCTCTGCCAGTGACTGATGGATGTCAAATCCCAATAAAACTCCATAATAAATTTCTAGGTATGCATGCCTGAAAGCTTCAGGCATTTTCTGGAAAAAGGAACTAAACAATTGACAATAGGAAACATGTCTGACTACAACCCTAAGTGGCAACTAGCTGAAAAACCTCCAACAATGCACACCATTAATAAAAGAAAAAACACGACTTGAGCCTAATCATGAAAGATGCACAGTATTATTTTTGTGCATCTGAGAGAAAGGTAGGTTGGTGATGTTGTCTAAGTGACGGAATGCTATAACCCAAAGGCCCTCAAAAGTTGAAAGGCTGTTTTTTCACTGTATCCTCTTAATGCTGGATAATATTGCTATCAGTCCTTCAGGTTAACAGCACATATTCTTTCTGAAACATTAGAAAGCTAAGAACTAGGCTAGTTTTCTCAGTGTGTTGAAACCTTTCCT
Organism: Gavialis gangeticus; assembly: GCF_001723915.1. Classification (NCBI taxonomy): domain Eukaryota; kingdom Metazoa; phylum Chordata; order Crocodylia; family Gavialidae; genus Gavialis; species Gavialis gangeticus. The sequence continues at coordinate 971,540 of NW_017729007.1, read as the reverse complement.
ATACAGTTCACTGACTAAAATCCAGCCTTAGACAGATATAACTGAAAGTACTTAATTGCCAGACAGATGTTCAGTAAGCTATATGGAGTCAGCCAACTGCCTCATTTCAGATCCTGCAAGAGTCCAGAACTAGATTCTGTTACATGATCAAAATATTTACCAGCCTTCCACACGGTCTCTGCCAAATTTCACTGTACTGAATGTAAAGATTTCACCCCTAAGCATTCCTCTTTATATAATTCAACACTGGTTGTTGGGTAAACTCCAGGGATACATACATGCCCTCAAACCTAAGCATTTGAAACAGAAAAAGGCCTCACTAATGGAAGCACATTTTTAAACCATTTCCTTAAATTCCAGTTCCAGGAAGGATTGAGCAAATCAGCAACCTCAGGGCAAAACGAGGTGCCATTTAAAAGACAGGCTGAAAAGACTGGCTCTGACTCTTAAATACTTATGACTAGGCAGCAAGGTTCCTGGAGGGATGAACTTGCACTGGCCCATAAGGCATGAAAAGGAAAAATCAGGTGTTTATACCCCAACAACAGGTGCATACCTGTTAGCCCTCGTATTTTGAATAAATTGATATGCAGACTGCATTCCAACATGCTGACCAAATACCCATTAAACTGCACGTACTCTAGGCTGGTGTGTATTGTGAACAGAGATTGAGGTAGTTCAGGGGACTCGTTTCTCTTGCCCAACCCGACCCCAAACTTACCTCCCCCAGGAGTAACTACAAATACTCTTAAGCAAGATGGGGAAAACTGGGCTATCAACTGTTCATATGCGCCTTTAAAATCATATGCCAAAGATCTGTGCTGTACTTATGTATTTGAACATTATTATTGGTTGGACCCAGCTGTGGTACGTAATAGCATGTGTGCGCATGTGCACCATCTAGAACTCATAACTTCTCCTATCCTTCTTTTTGCATCTCAAAAGAAAACAAACATTTGTTTGGAGCTCATTTTAGCTCAGTTACAACAGTCCCTTCCAAATCCATCTCATCGATCCAAAATAAAATGATATTTCTCTTGCAACAAAAAAAAATAAGTCTCGGAATCTGACATTGGAGGTGGGTTTGAGTGTCATTAAGGGAGAGGGGAAAAACGATGACAAATTTTAATATGGGACATTTTAAACTTAATTTCTTGCATCTTATTCTCATGTACCTTGCTTTAAAAAATAAGTATATATAGAAAAAAGGTATATTCTTATGATTTCAAGCTGCTACTTAGCAAAGTTAAATGTAAGTATGCTGTTTTTAAAGATCTACAATATCTTTCACTTCACTAATTACAACAGTATTGCTTTTGGGATTACAAGCAAAATATGAGCAAAACCCCCAGGAACTCCCAACTGACAAAGTTATGGTATGGCTTCCATTTCCACTGATGCTAAGAAAAGTAAGAGAGACATAGCACAGATGTCATCCTACAATACTAGGGGCACCTCCTTATAAAAAAGAAGTTACTTTAATTCTCTGGACACCTATGTGGATTATAATGAACTTCAAAATTTAAAATGTTAATAAGGTCAGGTAAGACACAAGAGAAGTGTCACCAGGAACAAAAGGCAAGGAAATGGCAATCCAAAACAACACGTGTGTAAACCTCAAGTAAAATATTGTCTCCAAAACAAACTTATCTAAAAGTCACTGTGGCACAGTGCATTTCACGCAACCAAATTATGTAGCAATCAGTACATTACATCCAGCTTGCAAATCCAAAGAATAACATTCTCATGAGATGGTATTCCTTCTATTCCACCCTGCCTGTACCATAACTGAAACTAAGAATGGAGGATATTTTTAATTAAATATTTTCAAACCCTCAAATTAAAAAAAGAAAAAAAGGAGAGAAAGGTTAGACTAATATTTTAACCAAGACAGCCAATCCATTTCTTATTGCAACTGAAATCTGTAGTCATCCAAATTCCCATTTACTCATTAAGGGGATTCAATGGTGCTTGCCCTAGAATTAAACAAACAAATTAAAACCCATACAAAATAAAATGTTACTTTTTAATGAATTTCCACCCCTTGCAGGAAGAACACGAGGAAGCAGCACTGTGATTTAAAAAACTAAATCAATAAATAAAAGAGAGAGAGAGAGAAGAAAAAAGCTTGAACAACTTCATAGTACTATAGAACTTAGGGCCTAGGTGGGCAAAGGCCCATGTGCTCCCAGCAACATTGCTTGATGCTCGCTCCCCTGGGAACAGGAGGACTGAAGCAGCCACTGCTCCCCATGCTTTCTGCACCCAGGAATCACCTTGCTCTGAGGAAGGCATAAGGAAGAGAGAAGAGGGGGCAGTTGCAAAACAAATGCCTGTACTACTTCCTCTCCCAGAAACATTTCTAGTGGTTTCATCTTATTAATTCTATTAACACACTTCCCTCTACCATTCAAATTCTCCAGTGCCCTCTTAAATACACATTTCAACTTCTAGGGATAGCACCTAGAAAAGCAAATGCGACAGGACAGAAGGCCTTGCTTCGAAAAAAATTAAAAGCAGTCTTGTAACAAATGCAATGTTTTAAAGGATATTTACACAGATGTGCCCAAAGAGTATATACATTAAAGTCACAAAGAGTCGATGTGTTAGCGTTTCAGATTATTTTCTGCTGACGCTATCAACTTGCTGCACAGTTCACCATTCTAAATTACAGACTGATCCATTAGAGAAGCTTTTTGATATTAAAATGAGGGTTATTCCTGAAAAAATGGTAGGTGATATTCTAGCAGCAATAATGATAAAAATCAGCTGCTGACACCACTTGTCTCACCGTATTCACTCTATCAAATTTCTAGCATGGCAAGCAACAGACGGAGCCCCCGGTGCTGCTCTCCTTGCAGTACAACACCACTTCTGACTAAAATCCAGAGCTGTGATCTGTGGTTTCTTGGCAAGCATGCTTAAACCACAGTACAAGCACCTAAGGAAACATAGTATAGACATATATTCCTAACCTCAAAGAGCTTGCAATTTCAGACTCTCTATCTGGTAAATGACTCTGGGTGAGCAAGTTCTGCACATATACAGAAATAAATGCAGTATCAAGACAAGAGTTGGAATGAGTTCCAAAAGAAAAAAAGAGAGGGAGAGGGTGGAGACAAAACTACCAGAAAAAAATATAAAAGAGACTAGGTAAGGGTTACAGGACTGGGGGAAGGGGAGGAAAGCTGGGTAACAAAAATAATGAAATACTTTGCTAAATTCAGTTGTACAGCTTGTTAGCAAAATATTATGCCAAGATTACATGATGTGAACAAGTGGGAAGTATCTGGAAATTAGGGAAGATGGATAAATCAAAACAACCAAGTTAGAGGGAGTAGAGGGAAATGATGTAAAATAAATGGGTATAAATATGAGGATGAAGAGGACTGTGTCACTTGATTAAACACCTGGACTAGGGACAGACATTCAAAAAGCCTGAGCCTGAATTGATTCAGTCTTTGCAGGGTAGTCTAACCTGCTTAGGTTGAACCAATTTGCAACTGCTGACATTCCCTCTGGACGGAGGAAACGCAGACACATGCCTGCAGTGGCTCAGGCTAGAAGCCAGTGGGTACTACAGCAACCGTCCCTTCCTTTCTACACTGCTGAGCTGAGGGGGGCATGGTCAGGCCCCCCCACAGGGTGCTCCGATTAGGAAGGGGTGTAAACCTCCACCCTGCCTGTACCATCCTGGGCTTTTCCCTGCTCACTGCTCAAGGGGCAGGATTGTTGCTAGACCCCAGTCCCCCGCTAGCATTCGAGGCAAAGGGAGCATTTATCAGTCCATCAACAAAACAAAAGCCTCTCTCATTAGTTCAAGCTCTTCTTAAACAGCTTTTTCTTGGGAAGGAACGGAGAGACATTACCAGCTGACCTGCTGATTAACTCCAAAAAGCCTTAAGTGGATGCTGTCCTGTCTGCTTGTCCCAGTAAAATTGGAGATATACACACAGACACCTCTCAGCAATAGCTAGTAGAGGTGCACAAAGCAGACCGTATTCAATTTGGATTCAGCCCGCTTCGGGGGAAGTGATTCAATTAACTGATTCGGATCACTGTCCCAATTCAATTCAGCCAAATCCAAATCTGAAGATTCAAAGCCGATTCAGAGAATCAGCGATTCAGCCACAGACACAGCTTTAAATGTTTTTTCTACATGCCTTGAGGTACCAGGCATGGCTCACGAAAGTTGAGATGGTGGGGTGCACTGGGGACCACCCCCGTGCTCCCAGGAACACTCCATCTGCTCCACCATCTCAGCAGTCACAAGCCACTTGGTACCTAGACTTATGTAGAAAAACCATTTAAAGCTGTCTATGTCCAAATCATCGAATTTCTCCAAATCAATTTGGAGGGTTCCGATTTGGAGAGATTAAAGGGTCTCCTGATTCAATTGAGATTTAGAGATTCAGGTGCCAAATTGGGCTGAATCTCTGCCAAATCGAATCAGCGACCAAAGCTTTGCACAGCCCTATTAGCTAGCATACTAAATGCCTAGGGTCCATGTGGCTGGGGTCAGTGCTATGTGAGACAGGAGTGAGGGAGGGGGAATCCCTGCTTGAGCAGCAAGGTGGTGGGGGGGCTGGGAAAAGCAAGGCACATCTTGCTGTGCCTTCAGTCTCTACTAGAGCTCTGGCTAGGGAACAGAGGGGCAGGTCCAGACTGCTTTTTGGACCAGACAGCACAGTCCAGGGCTGCAAAGAATCTGGGATGCTGGGGGGACTGATTTAACTTAAACCAGGAAGGGGTCTGAGACAGACATTGTATCAAAGGGTTCAAGCAAATCAGTTAAGTCTGACACTACACATTCAATCACATTTATTTTAAACCAGTTTCAGCCATTTTGAAACTGGTTTACGTGCACTAAACTTATGCTCTGTTACAGGTTTAAACCAGTTTCTGATCACTTAAGCTAGTTTGTGTGTAATGTCTGTCCCTATGCCTGGTGCTGACAGAGATGGTTTCCCAGAGGGGTTCCTGCTAGTACTGGTAGACTTAGCATTTTAATCCTGAATGATTTCTCCTTTGTGGACGCTGTAGTGGGACCAATCCTTGGGTTCCGTATGGTTTTGGCTGGTTGATACAGCCAGAAAGTTGGCTCTGTCTCTGAAGGTCTATGCACATGCTGCAGACCACATCTCCTCTTGTCTGTGGAACCTTTGTGGTTGCATTACTTAAGCCCTGAAGCCAGTGCCGTCTCCCGGCAAGTCTTAACTAGAGCTACCTCATCCTTTTGGGGTTCTGCCAAAGTTATGGACCTAGCAACCTTCTACTGTTTTTTTGGGGGGGAGGCTGTGTGTGTGTGTGGGGGGGAGGAGACCACCAAATAGTATAATCAAACAACAGACAGACTCTGCAAAACAATTTCTAGAAACATCCACTTTACTTTAAATGCAAGAGATAAACTAATCTATGGAAAGAGAAGACTTGTACTCAAGTCTCAGCCTTGTTTTTCTTGCTATTCCAAGAAGCCCTTTGCATTCTGTCAATGTCTGCTCACGGGTTCAAAACTCTCCTTCAAGTCTTCCAGGTCTGGCCTGCTTCCTTGGTGCAAAGGGCTCCCCTTTTATAAAAATCACAGGACCCTTAGTCAGGTGACCACTCTGAGAGGTTTTAAATTCTATACCAGGCTATCTGCTGCTTGGTTATAAGGCTGCCTGTGGGAACAGTGTTCTCTTGATGATATCTAACTTATGCCTAAGGGTGCTTTCACTGGAATGGAAGACCCTTTAAGCAAAACAGAAAAAAACACTACTCATTGTCAATACGTCCAAAAATCCCAGTCCAAAAGGGAGAGAAAAGATAGCATGAAAGACCCAGTACATCTTATAGCCAAAATGTCAGTCGGACACCAAAAAGCAATGTAGCTAGAGGGTGACAGTGGTGACAATGAAAAAAACCCCAGTGCTGACACTGCTGTTAGCTCATCTATGCTTTCTGGTGATCAGTACAAACGATTTCATGAACTACTGTTTCCCTTAAGGTAAAATGCGAAGTATATGTTCAAGTAATGAAAATAGGTGTTTTCTCCTTTTAATTTGATCTTTGCACAAAATTAAAAACCTCCTTTTTCAAATCTCAACCTATTACAGTATATGCATAAACATCTAGGTCTTAGTGGGCGCGTCTATACATGCCATTTAATGCATAGTAGCCTATTCTACTGTGCATTGAAGTAACGTAAAAAAAATGTTAATATGCAGTAGAATAGGCTACTACGTGTTAAGCCTCACCTAAAAAGCATGCGCTTGCACTACTGCACATTAGTGCAGCCTAATGCCCATTTATTTAGTACCTCATATTGGAGGTACTAAATTTAATATGTATTAGAAAAAGTGCATTAATGCACATGTTGACACACCCAGTGAACTGAATTACTTCAATTTAAATAAGATATTGTTCAAACCTAGTCACACACAGACACTATATTTTCCTCAACCACTGTATCATGTTCGCCACATAACGAAAATGAAAATTAAAGAAGGAAAAAGTCAGAATCTACATTTCACTGTATGCTAATATTTCTCTGCATGATTCCAATATTTTATCTGAATGGCAATTTAATGCAACTTCTCTCTCTCATTCTCCAAGGAAAAATATATTTACTTATTCCAGAGAGAGGCCTGTGGCAAGAATTTATCTTCCTGGTGTTTAAAACCCTATTTGCTGCTCAAATGGCTAGTAGTGGTCCCAAAACCCTGGAGAATAAGATGTACATGTCAACAGCAAAAAAGCTATTATTAAACAGCTGAATACTGTTATCAATACATAGCTGAAAGAAATGTAGTCTTCCAACCCAATATTCTTGTAATAGCCCTAAATGTGAAACAAGGCAATTCTTATTCAATTTGTGCGGCAAACCCAGGGGATCCGAGATGAGGGAGAGGGGAATTTTGCATCATATATACCGTATAGTATCTTAATCAACTGCTTAAGAGCAATACTGAGAGCAGGGTAATAAATCTACCGTAATTATTTTAAGGGGATGATAGAGGGACCTTGGGGCTGAGACTGCCTTTCAGAAACAGCCTGCGCTAAGGAAAGGAGGCCCCTGGAGAGAAGCCGGTGTGCCCTGAGGCCTGTGAAAAATAAACGTGCTG
>NW_017729007.1:948301-959437 GCF_001723915.1 Gavialis gangeticus | reverse complement strand
ATCAACTGCTTAAGAGCAATACTGAGAGCAGGGTAGCTGTTACAAGAGGCCCTGGTGTACTGGGAGACCAAGATTGTTGTAAAGGCATTTTTAATACTATAGGCCTGCCAAACAGTAAGCATCTTCCCCCTTCCATCCTCCCCTGCCCCACCCCACATACAGAAGCAGTGCTTCATTGGTCATTTTTATGACTAAATACATATAGTCAAGTGAATATGTGAAATGGCATGTGCCACTTTTTCAAGAACCTGACATTTAGTGCAGGAATTGCCAACCAACAGCCAACTAATTTTCATTATACAATTAATTTCTCAATTCCTCTACAGACTTTCATCCATTATAAATAATTATAAACATAAAAAAGTTATACATACTGTAACCTGGGAGGCATCCATGAACTGTAGGCCAAAGTAATCTGTTTCCACAAGGTCCAAGTGATATACAATTTGGTCAAACAAATCCTGCCCTTTGGCATTTTTCTGTAATAAAAAAGATTTTTTATTAAAGTAAGATTTTTTTTTGCATGATTCATTTTAAAAGCTGCCAGCATAACAAACTGTTTAGATGTTAAAGAATTATGTTGAAAGGGGTTTTGTTTCCTTCAATTAGTAAGATATTTTTAGGTGCTTATCTGCATCAAATTTGACAAATCAAAGTAGATAATAAATTTACTGTTTTAAATTTAATATCACATTTTTCTCCCAATTTAACTCTAAAAAATGTTCTACAATTCAACCTAGAGTAAGAAATGAGGAATATTACTGCCATTTTTCTACAATAAAAGAGCCAATGTTTTAAACCCCAGGATACTGAATTCTCCATTACATGTCTGCTCGAGTCATTGTCTAAAGTCTGTTGGCAACTGCCTGATGTCAACTATAATCAATGCACTGCCACGCCACCATTCAAGTTGCAAAATAAATTTTAGACAACTTGACTAGTTAAGAATACTGTGAGCAAAGGTACTGGCATTTGATAGAGTCTTTAAATAATGTTGCTAATTGCTGAACAGCAGTTACAGCCCTTGCACATAAAGAAGCCAACCTCTTACTAATTTGGCACCCTGCTCAGCCTGTGGGGGTATGGAAACTGAACTTCTCTTGGCTAGAGACACTAGTTAGGAAGTTTGCCCTAACCCTACAGCAGTGCTTCTCAACCTTTGTGGACTCAAGGTACCATAAATTTTTGTGAATAGAGCAGCACCCAATTTCAAAAGCTAATGCATATAGTTCAGTGCTGACATCCTTGCAGAGGGGCTGGGCAGTGAGAGTGGAGGAATGCTCAGGCTGGGACAAGCCTGAGCCTGTGCTTATCTCATCACCTCCCAGCTCATCATCTTTCAAAGGATCTGGCAGCACCAGGTGTCTTGGTTCCATGGTTGAGCATCAGTGCCCTAGGTGTGCCTGCATGCTTGTATACTTGTTCAGTGACTAACACAAGAACTTTAGTCCCTTGTACTGTTAAAGTCCAAGCAGGGCAAGAAAAAATAAATCTTAGTTAGAGGTGTTGGGAATAGTAGGACAAAAACAAAAACAAGCAAAACACACCAATTTGAAATGCCAGATAGTTAAGAGCTTATTTTAAAAATTCTTTTGGAAAGAGTTTTATTACAAAAACAAACAAACAAACCAAACCAAACAACACATAATTGAGTATGATTCTTCAGTTGAAGCCTCATTTGATTTTGGAGTAAGGGGGAAGTACTGTAAGTATAATCTAGTTGATTTCAAAATACAAAGCATTCATGTATTTCTGTACCCAAAATGGCTCGTTTTTGCATTTAAATTACTGCAAGAGATTTTCATGAACAAAACTGTAAGAGTATCCATCTCTCTATGTGTGTGTGTTTTAGCAAATCTTCATTAGTATGTCTATTAGTATTACTCTGTAAATCTACAAAGGGAACCATCATCCAGGTTAGCAGTTCCCAATCTAGTTTCCATGGTAACGCTACTTTTTAACTTGTGATCATCTTCTGGGTCAGGCCCCATGAACATCTGTAGGGCCTGTAACCCTACTTGCTAAGTGCTGTAAACCAGTGTTTCTCACCCTGTGGGTCGCAAAAATATTTTGAAGGGTCACAAGCTGTGGCAGGGCAGAGGGGCAGCAAGAGAGGGAAGGAAGTAGGAGAGAGCTGTATGGCTGGGCTGGTGGAACCAGGGCCAGTGCCCATGCTCACAGGGGAAGGGGGGGTGGGAGACACTACTCGGGAGGCAGGTGGGGCCATGACCAGGCTGCCTAGCATGGCATAGCAGCCTTGGCCCAGGGCAGGGAGGCTGCCACAGGCCTCTCTTCCTCTTCCCTCCGGCCCATGCTGGGGCCGGACTCACTCTGCTGCTGCCTGCATGAGCCCGAGTCACGGCAACCACCACGCTCTGGCCCAAGCAGGACGGCAGCAGCTGGAAGCCTCCTCCAGCCGGGCTGGGGGGCAGCAGAGGGGCTGTGGGTCAGGCACCAGCAGGGCCAGGAGGGCGTGAGCTGGGACAGGCCATGGATCTTTACCATTGGGTCCTGGTGGGAAAATGGTTGAGAAACACTGCTGTAAACCACTAGTTTGGAAACTGCTGATCTAGGTCCTTTTCACTGGTTAAGAACAGACATTTTTCCAAATGGATGAACATGCAGGTACACACACTCCCTTCCCCTCTACGCACCCTCCCCTCCACCAGGCAATAACTCCATGCTTCAAAACCCATGAAACCCATCAGTAAAAGTCCCTTGACCTCAGTTCTTATTGCCATCCTATTGGTTTTCTAAGCATTTTGCCCAAGTGTTATAGATGTAAGTATGTTAAGGGCAAGCCAATAGTATGAGAACATGCTGGGGTTCTGTTGAACTATTATTCCTTGACTTTTGTAGCTATTAAGTGCAATAATTATTATGCGAATGGACAGCTGGTACAAGCATGGTGTAGGGTTTCTAGTTCTGTGTAAAATGTTGTTTGCTTTATGTTTGATCTTAGAGTCTTGGATTCGTATCCAATAGGCAGAATTGCATAATTTAAGAATACTGTTATTAATAGGATTATACCATTATTATGCACTAATTCCTGCTTTCTTTTGAGCAGCTGATACAAAAAAGTCAGACCTCAAAGTCTCTTGCAACTGATCTGAAAGGGAGCAAGGAATAGCACTAGCAACAGATGCTACTCAACCCTAGGTTTAGGCTGCATGCCAGGAAGTGCATGCATCTGATTGATCTTTAACTTACAACAGGCATTGTGTAAAGACCTCTGAATGCATCTATCACTATGGATTAATCAAACCACATTAAAGAGTCAGAATCCTAAACACATTAGACATTGCATGTCAGTCCAAATCTTGGAAAAATTCACTGATTTCAGCTGGATCAGAATCTGACCTTCAATTCAAGTGTTCAATTTGATTTTCCACATGTAAAAGCAAACACTGGTCACCTGGTAAAATGCCTATTTCAAGGCTGCAAGCTGTTATCTTATGCTACCTAGAAACTGCCTTGTTATTATAACCATAAACAATAGAATGAAGAATGTCACCTTCACTAGCCTCCTTGAAGAGGTCAAACAGCTCTGGTGTAGGTGGCAAGTTCTAGTCAAGCTCCAGCTAAGGTAACTGACAAATTGAAAGCACTGCAATTCAAACTTCTCAGTGTTCCCAGGAACATCCATCTGATCTCCATTAAAAGATGTACAGCTGCTTTTTAACATAAGCAAGAAAATGGCATCTTGGGACATTTTTTTTTCCAGGGGCACAAAATGAGTAACAGGAAGGCATTCTTTATTAATCACAAAGTCTGACAAGCTTATTGCTAATATCTAAAAAGAAGATCACCTCCTAAAATGATGTTGCTAAGAGACAGTACAGTACAGAATTTGTTTTGCCGCTTAAGAACCGTAATATTAGATGCATGTTACAGAATATAGACTGTAGCCAGATAAACTAAGACAATGTATTCTGGAAGGAGGTTTTGAAACATACAGTAATGCTTGTGAAAGATGCCAGGGTACAGCTCAGCTGAATGGAATATTTTCTTCACCTTAATGTGGGTAAATATTAGGAGATCACACCAACCAGCTAAAATGATGGCCCAGTGTTTTATGACCAGTCAAGGTTCAGTAGCATGTTTATCCATAAACTGCCAATAAGCTTGCCTATCATGCCATGCTCATCAGTCACACTAGCCTGATGATATTACACAGCTTCCAACACAAGCTGGGCTAGGAGCATACTACTCTGTGGGCACCTCTATACCAGATGTTTGCTGAGGAGTAGACTAATTGGCTCCGCAGTAAATGTCTCAGCATCTACATGCCCAGCGCTATTAGGCTGGAGTAAATTAATAAATTCTACTGCAGCGTACATGTAGACACTGACATGGCCGGCTGGGGCACAAGAGTGCTTCAACACAGGGGCTGTCTATGGCTAGCCCTGCAATAGAGCACCTCATGACCCAGCCAGCCCCTCCACAGCATGTTAAGCCAGGCTGGAGCAGCCGCAGGCTGGCAGGCGGACCTCCTGAGCCCTCTGTCAGCCAGGGATGCTCCAACCCAGCTCAACATGCTGCAGTCCCAGGTGCATGTTCAAACAGTGCGCCCAGGAGCAATAAACTCCAGTGAATTAAGGACAGGAGTTTACTGCTTTGAATTTATTGCATGTGTAGATAAGCCCTATCAATAAAAATACAAAGGTGAAGCGAGTTAGGTGAAAGAGCCTATTCTTCCAGATGACACAATTGTTATAAAAATATAAAATGCAATATGTAGCTTCCGGCAGATTACAGCCTTTTAGCTACCAGTAAAGTCTACATCCTGATGACTTGCACCTTCAAGTGACCAATATGTTTTAATCCAACTGCTGTACTAGGTAGTTTTCTCAAGGAGTTTTGAGAAAAACAGAAACTTTCATTTAGGCATTACTGCAAATAGGATGATGGAAGAGTGTAACTCCCCCTTCCTCTGCTAACAGCACACTGTGTTGCTCCCCCCTTCTTATGCAGCTTCACCACCTGGTAGTCTGGAAACTGAGAAGAGGGGGCAGCAGAAGGGCTGGAGGCAAAGGTGTAAAATAGATAGGAATCTTCCCACACAGATTTATGCGCCTGTAAAAATTATCTTAAATGAAATATTGCCCATTTTTCTCAAAAAAGTCACTAAAAACCATAGTTTTTAAAGCCTAAATGCATGAAAATTGCCACTTCCTTACTAAAAATCATTGGCTTTTTAATGAGATGTTTTAAGAGAGTATTCAGTTAAAATGTTCAGTCCAAAACGTCACTGCAAATTAACTGGAAAATGGGCTCATTAGGAATGCTGTGAAATGGAAACAACTTTGAAATGTTATAATTTTTCTCCAGGAAACTTTTCACTCTTTTTCACCCAGCTGTATTGTACTGCTGTGCTCCTGGGGCTCCAAGCCTTCTTGCCAACAGGTAAAAGATTATTGTGATAACCTTCCTCCTCCAATGGAGAAGAAACTGCTGCAGTTGTCCCCTGTTATTCCTCACCCTTATGGGAGGAACTGCACTCAACAGGCTTTGCCAGAATAAAAAAAGGTGAGAAGGAACCCTCTTCTCAACTTGCCTACACCTGCTATTCTTCTTCCTGGCACCCTGCAGTTAGTTTCCCTTTCTTTATGAATTATTAATTTTGCTTGACAGGTGGTGAAGGAAATGGCAAAAATCAGGACAAAGGCTACAAGTTTTGAATTTCATGGTGTTAAAAACACATGCAATAGAAATGGTTGTATTAAAGGACAATTTTTATCCCCACATTGCTGTCTAATTAAGATTTGTCAGGTAAAAAACACAAAGCAAAACAAAACAAAAAACCTAACAGTTTACTTGAAGTAACATGCCAACAAAGGATGTTCTGGCATTTTTACCTTGCCATTCTGCTATTGAGGTATACTTTTCCTAATTGTTGACGGTATCATCCATTTTTTGTTTCCCACCTCAGATCAGGGACTGACGAATGAGACAGTGGCAATGCACTGCTCTACTTGAAACAAATCGGTGTTTTAAATTATTTCTTATTCAGCTCTTTACAAGCCTGTTCTTTCCTCAACCATCTTATTCCAATACATCTGATCTACTCTGCTCACTTTCAACAATGTACAAAATAATTCCTCAATCTAAATCACTTCCCAATACTTTGATATCTATACCGATCCACATTCTGAAAACAATGTGGATCTTCTGTAAATGTAACAGGAAAAATAATGTGCAAGTGCTTTCTTCTGTTTCTTTCTGATAAGGGTAGTTGGAAAAAAAAATCATAAATGCCTTTCCTCCTTAATTTTACTTTAGATGCAACAAAATTATCAATCCTTGGCTTCCCACTTCCCGCAAGAGGATTTCTAGGAGCACTGAACAGCTGATATAGCAGTATTCAGAGACACCAATTGAAGATAAAAAGGCAGATGTATTAAGTCACTTCTCATTGTTTAACCCGGGGACACAGTTGCACACCAGCAATAATATGGAGTGGAATGGAACTGGCAGTGTGCAGCCTTTTAGGCTAGGGACAGAAGTTACACATAAACTGTTTTAAGTCATCAGAAACTGATTTAAACCTGTAACAGAATAGAAGCTCACTGCATATAAATCCATTTCAAAATGGCTGAAACTGGTTTAAGACAAACCTGGTTGAATGTAGTATCAGACTTAACTGATTTGGTTCAAACCAGTTTATGAAACTTCTGTCCCAGACCCCTTCCTGGTTCAAGTTAAATCAGAGTCCCCATAGCATCCCAGCATGCTTTCCAGCCCTGGGCTGGGCTATGCTGTCTGCTCCAGCATAGAAGGGTAGGGGAGACAGGGACTGCTATCCTCTCCCCACCTCCCCGCCCTGCAAGGCAAACCCTGGCTTGGGGTCTGGGGCCAGGGAGGGGGGTTAAACCCACCTTCCCCTGAGTACAGAGCTGCCCTGTGCTAAACTTACTGCTGGCTGTGACTGTGGACTACAAATCCCAGAGGCACCTGGAAACAGAAAGAGGAAGTAATGAGCAACCCTGGACAGTCCTGCTGTTGTGATTCTGGACTGCAAATCCCAGAGACCTTACGGGGGCAGCAGGGAAAGGAAACAAACACACAGACCATGCTGGTTATGTGCCAGACAGCTGTGCTTTAGCACCCTCCCAGCTTATGGCTTGAGTCACTACAGGCATGTAGCTCCATTTCCTGAATCAAAAGTGAATGTGTGTCCAGCTGTTTCTCAGTTTAATCACTGCAGCTTAGACTAACTTGCAAAGACTGAATCAATTCAGCCTCCAGCTTTTTGACTGTCTGTACTTAGCCTTACATTCCACTGTAATTCCTGCTTGCTTCCCTGCTTGCTACTCCCACCCTTCCCAAGTTCAACCTGGCAACCCCAAGCTCACAGGTTGGAGAGCTTTGTTTACAGTAGGACTGAAAACAAAATGTAATTCACACTATCCCTATTTACCCTGTAACCTGAAAATTGTTTTCACCTAGAAGTCTCTCACAAGCTCCCCAGTTCAAATACAAAACAATCTATTCTTACACTGAAAAGCTTCATACTTATTTCACTACATAGTTGCCCCAGAACTGCCTATACCTTCAGAGCAAAAAGTAAGGAACAGTAACCAAAAGAACTTTTCTGTGGACTCTGGCAAATTTAAGGGTTAAAGGAATTATCTTTTGGGGGCAGAACCGCAACAGCCTAGCTAAAAAAAAAGAGCTTGAAGTATTTTGAGTTCTGAGCAAAAATCGTACTTTCCAACTTTGTTAATAGAAACTCACTGCCTCAAACACCTTCTGTGTTTTCCCAGAAAAGGAGCATCTAATAAGTGGAAGGCAGCCAAGCAGGTGACGTAGATAGTGGAGCTGATGTGACTGTATTATTCTGACCCTCGGGAAAGATGACTGTCCAATTTCAAAAGTCTCTAATGACAAAGATTTTATTTCTTTCCCCTTTCTCTGTCCTTTGTTTATTTAGCACCCCTGTTCTCTACGAATCTACTACTAGCATTTGACAAAATAGGCGATCACCTATGAAAGGTTATGCCTTTCCAAATGACTCCGCCTGTAAGGTGTCACCATGCCCTAACTTATCCTGTTCTAATGGGTGATTTGAGAACACGTTTCTATATAAATTTGCCTGAGGTGGATCAATAAAGATACCATGATCTGGAGCGCCAGTATTCTACTCTACATTTTAAATACGTATGTTTATGACGAAGATGCAATGGCACCTTGTACACAGTAAGGGGTCATTGTCCTTTTGAACAATTAAAGACTTATTTAACTGTTATTTTAGAAAGTTACTTTCCTCCAGATTACTGAAATAGATGCCATAATCTGCTGTATAGAGGCTAGAGTAAAATCGGTAAAATTAATTTACAATTTTGTTGTGGAATTGTAGATTCTGTTTCCTTTGGGGATTGATTAACAACGCACAATTTTGTGACTCAAGTCTTGGGAATTGCTGCTGATAGTTTGCCTGATCCTCCTTACTTGTTTAAATAACTTTTCCTTCAATAGAACATAATTTCTTCTTACTAAATAGTAGATTTGGATTTAGTAAATTGCTATTGGATATTGTTTAAATGTGTTGTTTTTTTTCAACTCAAGTGTAATTGTGCCTGAAAATTTTATGTTATTTTCTCACATTCACTACTATGCCTTTTTGTTCATTGTATCATCGGTTTCTCTCATTATATTCCTTGCAGGTTTCCCAGCTTGTTTTTTCAGACAATACAGAATATTTCACAGTAAAGAAAAAGATCTATATGTTTCATAGGGTTTTTCTAAAGGATCTTTCCATACAAATAACTAATCTCCATCTATGTTTACAGAACTTTTGTAAAATACATCCCATCTTGACTTAGACCACCTGTACTTTATATGATTGCATTGTTCATTAAAAATAAATAAGTGGTTTTTGTTCAATAAATTAAGAATGAGAGCTCTTGTGTTGTGAACTCCAGAAAGCCTTTGGACCAGTTGAAAAAGCTGAGGCTAGAACAAAATGTGCCCTGGCTCTCATCCTATTGTCCCTTCTCCTATTTGGTATTTAGGTGAAGTCAACGGCGGAACAAGCAGGATCCCTTTTACCTGCTTCCAGGTCTCAATGCTCTAAAGTTTTGTTTAAAAGGCAGACAATTTTCAGGCCACTCCTTTTTTGGCTCAGCACGAGGAGATCCAAAGCAGCTACAAAGCAGTTTTCTTAGCTATCCATACACATGAACAACAGAACTGTACATTAAGAATGTCCATATAGATAACTGTTATGAAAGGCATCTTCCTTTGCCCCATTCTGCAATCTATACATGCTTTAGTCATCAGGAATAGACACACTGATTCTTGTTTCCTTAGGAAGTAAAATGAATAATTTACACTGTACATTACTACAGGTGTTCAAAATGTCTACCAGACACTAATTACAGTGAACAACAAGACAATAAATGTGCATATGCTTTTTTTTTATTCTTCCCTACTCTATATACATTCATGTCAACGTAGCTCATATCATATATAGAATATAAGTGATATAATGAATCCATGGGTGTAGGTGGTGATATAGTGATATAATGAATGCAAGTAATTTCCTGCAAGTGCCCACAACAAATATATATGCAGCAGCATATATAGTTTTCTACTTACATGTTTTTGAACTCCTATTTTTGCAGCCTTTTGTTCTGAAAAGCAGCCAGACTTACACAAGAGAATACCTATAATCTGAAGCAATTATGCAGAGACTGCTCAAAGTCAGATAAAATATCTATGGAGTCAGCCTACCTAGCAGATGCAACATTTTGATTGGAGAGCCCAGAGAGCAAATATTACTTCACCTGCCTGTTCTGAGAGATAAGGACTGTACTTTTCTGTGACTAAGCACTAGGTGGGGGGCTTCTTAGAAGAGTAAACTGACTCTTGCCTGAATAATCTCATGTGGCATTTAGAGTATCACAGGCTCCCCACACTGCTCTTCTGTAGCTGCTGCCAGGCTCCCCACCTCCTACTTTCACTGTCCACCCTATCTCTGGTGGCAGGTCAGCTGGGCCTATCAGCTTAAGGAGACCTGGGGTCACTGGTACAGTGAAGCAGGGGCAGGGGGCACCAGCAGCATGGGAAAGGGACACGTGGGGAGGATAGGAGGCAGAGCCTGTTCTATAGCAATGGAAATGCTTTTTAAGTCTAGATATTACTTTAATAAGTGGGAAACACCAAAGACAATTTGGGGTTTCTGGACATGATAATCTGTCCATGTTTATCATTTGTTTTCCAGAAGCTCCTTCTCTGACAACTCACCCTAGGCAGGATTCTAGACAGTGAGATATACTTTCTGCTGGTAGGTTTGTTTGTTTGTTTGTTTGTTTAAATCTTCCTTCTCATCTTGGTTCAGTTGATTAAAATCAAGAGCTCCATGCACATATTCACACACAGTGAATAGTACTACTTGTACATTAGATAAAAAAATAGATTTTTCAAAGACTTAGAGAGGGAGGAGGGGAAAGGACCATACTTTTACGGAACAACTTTAATGTAAAACACTCCAAAATTTGAACCAAAATATCATTCTATCTTTACGGGCGATTATTCCCTTGGTAAGCAATGGTTTGCAACAATGAAGGAAAGGCTTACTCGTATCCAATATGACAAATTTATCCAGTTAAAACAAGAGTTGATGAGGCAGACCAAGGTTGGATTGTTCACTGACTTCATAGAAAAATCTTTAAGACCACAACTAAAAGGGGCAGAAAAAGGAAGGAACATTGTCCAATGCCCACTAATTAAAAAAAAAAAATCTCTAGCATTGTTCTGTCATGTTTGGAGACTAAGGTTTTATTGAGAAGAATGAAGGCACAGAGCAGGTGGACCTTTCAACAAGCTGTAGGTAGGTAACGAGAGCAGAGAGAAGGGCTGCAGTTCATCATGCCTTTGAAACACCCCTTAAATATATTTAATTTCAACAGTGCACTAGGTGCAAGTTTATCACATTTTAGTATTACACTGGACTCCCAGTCACCAATCAATTGAAGTGAAGAAACTTCACATATATTCTGGAGGTTTTCATGTTAGCTTCTCAGTTGATATAAATTAGTATAGCTGCACTGTAGATTATGGAGCTATTGGGCACTGACAGACATGAGGGGGTGGGGGGAACCAAACAACACCCCCCCCCCCCCCCAAAAAAAA
>NW_017729007.1:941688-947901 GCF_001723915.1 Gavialis gangeticus | reverse complement strand
CCCCCCCCCCCCCCCCCAAAAAAAACCCACTTTACCAGAAGAGGAACTGCATCAGTTTGACCCAGCTCCCCAGCATCTGTACAGATTACGTGCTTTAGTGGGGCTTTTATTTAACAGCTGATTCAATCAGCTGTTAAATGAAAGCGCCAAAAAGCCTTGCTAAAACATGTAATCTATACAGATGCTGGGCAAGCTGGAAGAGGCTGAGCAAAGACAAATGTAGCTATTCATGAAGTTATTCAAAAAATTCAGCTGAAGCGGGTGAAAGAAGTCGGGTGCACAAAAAACAGTGGATTCACAGTGAAGTGATGAGGGTACTGGAAATACCCAGTGGTGACATTAAATAAGACTGCTGAAAGTAGGATAGTTTCTGTAAATGCTTTCCTTAAAGTACTCAGAAAAGGAGCTTAACCCTCCACCACCAATGCTTCCAAAATACTTAGTCACGCATGTTTTTATAAGCCCATCTGGGATAAAGGAGAACTGTTGTACCATACTGAAGAGTTCAGATTACAGTTATTATAAACCAGGTTTTCCAAGAAGGTTAAAAAATACTTGAATTGCGCCAGAAAAGAATTCTGGCAAAAAACATTAAAGCCAAAGAGAACAGGAATGGCATGAAATAAGTAGCTCCTCATGCCAGAGACCAAGTCCAGGGAGGAGTGTGGAGCAGGGGTTGGCAGCCTATGGCCTGCAGCTGGTAGGGCAGCTGGGTGGCCCAGGGTGATCACATCCCACTAGCCTTGGTCCCCTCAGTCTCATCTGCTCCCCATGGCAGATGCCACCAGTGAGAGGTGTGGGGGGAAGTGTTGGCAAGCAGACAGATGTGTCAACAAGGCAAGCAAGCAGGGAGTTAAAGCAGTCACCTACTACAGCTATCGGTGGTGGCAATGTCTTGATCTGAGGATGATTTCTACCAAGTCTCATTGATGGGTCTGGAGGTAACTTAAGAGTCTAATCCTTGAGCCATAGATCTGTCTGCAGAAGTTGCAAGTCTTTCCACAGGGCAGAGGAAGTCCTGCCAGAATCTGTGTGGTTACGAGCCATCTTGTGGAGCAATTGACATCATTTTTGCTGGCCACCAGGTCCAAGAAAAGTGTTGGGAACAGCATCAGGACCTATATATTGCCTTCACTGACCTTACTGAGGCCTTTGATTCCATCAGTCATGAAGCCTTGTGGAAAGTACTGGCCAGACTTGGATGGGATGAACTTGGATGTCCTGAAAAGTATGTGAAGCGTCCTGAGGCTCCTTCATGACCAACTGACTGTGACCATTTTATGTAGTAGATCAGTGACAGATCCACTTGTCACCCAAACTAGGGTCAAGCAAGGATGTGTCGTCATCCCAACTCTTTTCTCCATTTTTTTTTACAGTTAACTTTGTTCTCATTAAGGACCACTTTCCTTCTGGAATTGACATAGAGTACCAAAAGCATGTAGGGTTGTCTTAACTCAAAGACCAGAGTACTCAAAACAACCATCCTAGACCTTCAATATGCTGATGAATGAACTACCCTTGCACATCTGGAGGAAAACCTCCAGACTGTGCTGGAGCTTTTTGGAGAATCCTACCAAACTTTGAGGCAAGAGGTAGAAGACTATTCAGGAGGATGTGGGCAAGGATTTTCCCTGCTGTGGAAAGGAGGGCAATACTTCAATATTTCCCACACACATACTTATCTCCTTAAAGTGGTCACCTAGTGCAACCATTGCCTTTCTCATGGCTGAATTTACTGTTTTGTGAATTGCTACTGGTGACAGGAATCACTGATACACTGCAACAGGGGCATGCATCAGTGGCTATATTAGAGTGCCAGAAGGTCCCTATGCTTGGCAGCTGCTGCATTAATCCCTGGGCTGCTGGCTGTGCCAACAGCACCTTTTGCCAGGAGACTAAGGAGTGGAGTAGGGCTACCAATCTGCCTGCCTGGGGGGTCAATCAGGGCCAGATTAGCAGTCCATGACGAAGGCTGAGTCACAAGACATGGCCAGTCATTGTTAAAAGGTTGCTGACTTGTGGTGTAGAGGGACAGGGGTGGAGGGAAGCAAATTCAACACAGTCTAATGTTGTCAAAGAAAAACATTAATACTAAATAACTTTATGGTTCCCCGGCATCCAAAAACCCAGGACTGTGGCAGTGGAGCAGAAAGGATGACGTGGGTTTCTTCTGAAGAGAGTGCTATACTGCAACATTCCAGAGGTCACTGTAACGTACCAGTTTCTTTAGCTGTTTGGCAGCATGCTGAATGAGGCTGATGACAGAACAGTGGGCACAAACTAGACAATGTGCACGTTAACTTAGGGTAGGTTACTAACGAAGCACAGGTCACAAGTTTTGAAGTCATCAAAGAAACCCAGAAAATTTCCAAAATCATGCCCGCACAGGCAATTGAACAAGGAGCAGACAAAGCTAATTCCTTAGGGTCCTTTAAGTCAACCGTCCAAAGGCATTTATACATATGCTTCAGGAGAGAGGGCGTACTTTGATTACAGCAGCTCTGATAGCCACTCTAATTAAAGCACCCAGAGCACCACATTTATCAACACCCCCACGCTGAAAAATGGCAGGGGGGGTGCTTTAATTAAAGCTCATCAAACAAGCTTTAACTAAAGCACCTCCACCACTGTTTTTCAGCACAAGGATGCTGATACATGTGACGCTGGAGTCTGCTGGAACGCAGTAATTACGCAGCAGACTCAATTAATCGAGCATGCTCTGATATGCTGTAATTACAGTATGTTGGAGCAGCCTTGATGCACATGTACGGGCGCCCTAAATCACCACTTAAGTCTGTTTCCCTTCAGGATGGAGTCCTCTGCTCCTCAAGCTTGATCCTATTATATCTAATTCAGAGAGAAACTCTAGCACACACTAGGGCCTATCTGCATCATTGCCCTGGCACTTCCCTTGACTATGACTATTCCCTCAGCTGTTGGTGGCCTAGCTCTCTAGCCTTCTCCTGAAGCTAAAATAGTCCCATTGGTTTTAGCACCTACTAGTAAACATTCATAAGCTTCTATCAGCCCCACATATGACTATATAATCACATCCTTTTCCTGACCTACTATAGGTCAGACTCTTGTCTTATCCTTATAAAGCTGTATGGAATGCTTCTCTGTTCCCTAGTAGTTGACACACAACTCTGACGACTCCTCTTCCTCTAGATCCCCTCTCAGCTTTCCACAACAGAAGGCTGAGAGGGGATCTAGTGGCTGTCTATAAACTTACCGAGGGGGACCAGAGGGGATTGGGTGAGACCCTGTCCCCCCGAGCACCTCCCAGAGTAACAAGGAACAACGGCCACAAGTTGATTGAGAGTAGGTTCAGGCTAGACATTAGGAGGCACTACTTCACAGTCAGGGTGGCCAGAATCTGGAACCAGTTTCCAAGGGAAGTGGTGCTAGCTCCTACCTTAGGGGTCTTTAAGAAGAGGCTTGATAACTACCTAGCTGAGGTCATTTGAACTTAAACTTAGTAGGGGTCATAAGAGCCCTGTATTCATTCCTGCCCAGAGCAGGGGGTCAGACTAGATGATCTGCTCAGGTCCCCTCTAACCCTACTTCTATGAATCTATGAATCTCTCTTGCTCGGCCTTCCCTCTGCAGACAGGTGCTACCTAGCTGCTTCCAGCCTGCTTCTTTCTCATACTTCCTTCTTCTGACAGTTCCAGCTCTCAATTCCCTTTGCCCTCATTTATTAATATGAGTCACTCTAGAGATGTGCCTACACTGCAGTCCGAAGGTCGAACTACAGCCCTGTGTAGACACACCCAGACAAACTTTACAGCAGCTAGTTCAGCTACCAAGAAGAGCATAGCTGCAACAGCATGAGCCTTCATCATAAAGTATTTACTTAGAGCATCTGGTGGGCTTGTTGGAACCCAACCTATCAGAGGTAGACTGCTACCAGGATGCAAGCAAGTGTGTGTGCATGGGGTGGAGGGGAAAACAGGAGAGACAGTTAACAGTAACCTCAGACATGCCTATACAAGCTGCCATCAGGTCCCTGGATTTCAACACAGACACCCCAAGGGACACAGTGCCTTCAGCAGACAGGATGACCAGAAGCCCAATGTTTACCCTGATAAGCAGGTTCATGAAACCATAGAAGTCTGCACATTTGATTTCAGCAATTTTCACTCCCAAAAACCCAAGTAAGCTTCAAAAGAAGGGTGAAGCATGAGAAAATTTTTTTAAAAAAATCTCATTCCAATACAGTATCCCCACATGGCTAACTCATTTATCCTAGACTCTTTGAAGAATGTAATTTTCCCCTGAACTGGCCAATGGCTAAGTTTTCATAGCTGGCCCGTTCTCCAGCTTACAAATAAAAGGTTTTCAAATGGCCATTAAGCCTTCAATCCTGTGACAACACTAACAAAGGAGGTGCACGAGCTCCTACTGTGACATGTAAATAACATTTCAATTTAGCTTGGATCAGAGTAGCTGCTTTATACAATAGACTTGGCTGTATGTTGCAAAGCAGTGCCTCTCAGCAGCAGTCAGTGGCTCTCACCTCCCCACCCATGCAACACTAGCCAAAAAGCCAAAACATAGGATTTTAGATGATACCACACAAAATATAATAAAATTAAAAATCTAAGTACCAGAAAGTGGCAAGTAACCCACCACATACTAGCTATATAACATGTGACATCTATATACCTTTCACAGACTGAGAATGAAAATTAAAAAACCGGAGCTTGGGGATAGAGGTGAAACCTGCAGAAACAGGGTAAAAGGGAAACTGGAATAATGATGAAGCACCAAATTTGACACTAACTACAGGGCCCTTTCAGAGGGGCCTCAAGGTAGGCTTCTAACCAGGACACTGCTAGGCAGCTTGGTAGGTGAGCCTTCTTTTCTTACTGTAAATCCACCTTTATGTGGTAGCTCTGAACTTGAATTCCGTTTTGAATTCTGAAAACTTGGAAACCAAAGTAAACCCTAAAAAGGAGCAAAGAAAAGGAAAACAAGATGTTGTTTTCCAAGCTCCAGTCTACAAATGTGAAGGATATGGGTGACAGAGTGTCTCTCCAAATTATTCATGATGTATATGATCTCACAGCAATGATAACCTTGAGATGAATCAAATGAGTGGAATGTCAACATAATTTAGAAGTGCTGAGTAAAATGCAGAAAAGCAATAACGAGAATGTTTCTTCACATAGAAAGATACATGTGTTCTATTTAGTTAGAAAGAGAATCAGCTGAGCATGCTCTGCAGCATGATTCACTTAAGGGATGCCTTTCCTAGAAGAGACAAGTTACTTTCACCATCTGTTCAGTTTGCCTAACAGAATGCAGCTCAATGTTCCTAACTTTGATCAGCCACACACACACTTGCACGTGCTCGTAAACTTTTTAAGAATGCCTGAACAGTTCATGTAAAACAATTTATGACTCAAAATATCAGAGGGGACTAAAAGAGACATGATCCTAGTTACAAGTACTTCATCTATCCTGATCACATGAAAGGCAAGCTGATACCACTATGATGAGCACCCTAATAAATAAATGCTACTCCTTAGTAGCAACTCTAACTTAATTAGGATGGATGCTTTGCATTTTGGACAACAGCGAAAGTAAGCAGTTCTGTTTACTGTCTCCATCCCTCACGTGGAGTGGTGGCAGTCCATGACTCCACACAGTGACAAACAGACAACACTTGGGAACAAGTCTAAGGCTTCATGTATCTGGAGACTCACTCTGGACTATAAACAAGAAATAAATGCTTGTTTTTTTCACATAGGCAGAGGAAAAAAAAATGATTTGGGGGCACATGCACCCCCCCCACCAAGTAAGTCTGTTGTGAGGAAGGGGTGTGGGGGGGCAGATTGAGGCCCCCATGATGAGGGAGGAAGTGGGGAAGGGGCTGGGATGGAATGGGGCCCCGGGGCCAGGGTGGGTCGTGGGACACTTGGAGCCTGGGAGGCTCACCCAGGTGCCCCTGTGGGGAAGGTGGCAGGGGGGCGGGGGGAGTGAATGGGACCCCAGGGGAGGTTGTGGGATGCTCACTGCCTGGGCAGCTCATCCAGGGGAGTGGGCGGGCATGTGGCACTGCAAAGCTGCCAGGTCACCAGCAGTAGGGTGCAGACCCCAGCCCACAGTGGCAGCCTGCCCCTGACCCCTTCCTGCACACAGCACAGATCAGGAGGCACATATCCCCTGTGCTTGCCCCAGGGGTGCAGGCAGTGGCAGCGGCCGGAG